>NW_006238921.1:14905876-14969954 GCF_000375325.1 Capsella rubella
GATGATATTCGTTTCCAAGAGTTTCTAGGTCGATTCAGAAAAATAAAAGATAAAAAAGCTCATTTCTCACTTCGAAATACATTAGTTGATCATTTGTGGGAAAAATACACTTATGCTGATGGTTAAGAATCTAGTATCTTATTACTTTTTTTATATAGTGTGATGTATTTTTCATTAAAAAATAATATATAATATAATGTTTTTATAATAAATGTTTAATTTAAATAAAAATAATTATTTTATTAAAATTTTATAAAAGTTAAAGTAAATGGGTTAATTTGCAACTTTTATAAATAGATGGTGTTAATATTAAGATTTTAAAAGAATCTATTTGGAATATTCTATTATAGAGGAAAAAATAGAGGAAACCATTGGAGCAAAAGTCACCTCTATTATATAGTTCCTCTATAATAGATGAAAAAATAGCAAAAACCATTGGAGATGGTCTAAAGAATGTGAAACAAACAAATTCTTCTTCTAAGTTATTTTTGGGGAATTAATTTTCTTTTAACACATATTTAGATGGTTGGTGTTTTTGTTGTACATGAATTAGAAATAATTCATGGTTTCCTGTAAAACAAATTAAAATCGTTAAAGGGTTAAACATGATTAAACATATAATTATTTAGTTCTCCAAATTTCAAAAACTATCGTGTGCATGCGTATTATTATTTAGAAGGAGGTGCCAGTGTAAACCAAACGTTATTTGTGATGTCTTGTAGGCTAAACTTTGATGTTCTTTTCATGTTATCAAGAGTTGTCTCTTAAGCCTGAAAATTTCCAGAAAATAATTAAGTGACTATATGTGGTCAAGTATCAATTTATGTCTCTTTGTGTCTAAATATATATTTATTACAATTAGTGAGCTGCAAATTAGATCTCTTATGTACAGTAAAAAGGAGTTGTTGATGGGTTTGTTCTTCTCTCCTTATTTGTAAGTTGCTAACATGATCAAATAGTTTACCATAATTTATGTCACTCGCCCCAAATAGAGATGAGTCAATTGTATATAGCGTTAACGACTTTTTCATTTACTGATTACTATATTTAGTTGATCCTTACTTGAAGTCGTATAGATCGTGAAAACCAAAGTTTATATAATAAGATAGATTAGAAATTTATTATTATTCTCTTAACAACATTACATCATATAATATCAGAAGCCCAAATTCAAGTTAAACTCATAATCTAAAAATTTATTATTATTCTCTTCAATATGATACAACGATATCAAGATTGCACATAATGTTTTAAATTAGTTTTCAGAAGTTTATTAGACATATGAATCAAATTCTGATTCACTTGTAAGTGCAATGGCTGGAGCGATTTCTATTTGTTTTATTGGAGTATTCCATCCATACCTTTCTCTTAAAACATGGTCGTGGAGGACATATATTGCTCGTTCTTTTGCAACCCACATACACACATTAGGGTGCATTCCGTTACATGTACCATCTATAAACTTTCGGCTCGGAAAGAAAGCTTCAAAATATACCTTATGTATATAATTTGGTCCCTGAAACACAAAAACAAAAATTACTTGACTTATTGTACAGTCAACAATGTATTGAGTGAATAGTCGAATTAATTTTAATTTAACCAATTTTTTCTTTTTTGTGTGCACCAAATCATTAAAATTAACCAAAGTTACAGACCCTACACGCTAAAACATTTTTTGGCAATGGAATCGACTAAAACATTAGATGACCGAGGGATAAAACGATAAACAAAGCTAGAGAATTGCTAAAAACTAAGAAGAATATCTGAAAGCACTCCATGAAGGTTCAAAAGAAGTGATCGAGAGTTGATATCTCCAACAATTAATTTTAATGAACCAATTTTTTCAATCAATTAAGCAGATTCTTTATAAAACAAAATGAGTTAAAAAAAACAAAATAAAAGTCATTTAAAAATCCATTCAGCCTTTTAAAATTCATGAAATTTTTTAATATTACATATGACCATAATTATTTTTGGATTGAACTAAAAGAAAAATGAAAAACATGATCAATTCTATAAAAAAAATTCGATTTTTTCAATAATACCAAATAGCTCATCCTTAATAGATGTGCCTAATAATATGTATATATATTGGATTTTACCTGCCTCAAAGTACACCAAAATGGAACATATGGAATAATGTTAAAGTTAATTAGAATACTCTCGCTTGTGTTAAGATAGAGAGTGGGAAGACGAGATTCATGAAAACTGCCACTCGCACACTGAATTCTCAGTTTCTTGTGAAACTCAAGCTGATTTACAATTTGGATATGAAATCTTTTGAAGAAAGGAGGCAAAGATGAATTTGTGGAATCAAAGGAAATGAGGACAAAAAGAAAGAAAACCAAAATTTTCCCCATTCTTAAATATTTGTAATAAAACTTTCTTACATGATTAAGAATATATACACCTACACAAGAGCCTCCTAGTCCTAACACATTTTAAATAAAATATATAATGATATGGTAATTAGTAAATTACTAATTAGTAATTGTACCAAATTTGACCAAAACCAAAGTGTCCATATGGTAAGATTTGACCAAAATAAAAGTTTCCATATAATAACATTTGATTAAAATTCTAGTGTCCCTAGACTAATATTTAATCTATATTAACATTTTTGCAGCACTTTTTGAAATAATTCATGGACTTTGAAATTATTTATAAAGCATTCCACTAAAATTTATTACTAGTTAAAATTTTGAAAACTAATAAAAAGCATTTTTTAACAAAATTCCTGAAATCTTTCCCTAATAAATATAATATCATTTTTTATTTTATTTTCTCCAAATTTTTTATGTGATCTTCTTTATTTTTTAATTTATTTTATTACATAAAACATATGTATAATAAAAAATACAGTTTTTTTGCATATATTGCAATTTAAATTTTTTAAACGGACATATATTACAAACATTTTTAGCATATGTACAACAACCCACATCGGGTAGAATGTTTTTGATAATAATTCAGAATCTTTATAAATAAGATTATAACCTTCGAAGTATGAATGACGGGACTATAAACATGGGTTTATTTTTTTGGAGATTAGATGACGGGACGGGTTGTAAGACGAGAAGGATTGCTAGCAACATATAAAGTTTTAAATATTTAAATATTTTGAAACTTTTTAAAAGTTTAAATGTCATTAATATTTAACTCTACACCAAGTTGGCAAGTTTATACTAAAATATTATTGACTTTGCCGTTTTTTAAAACTTTGATTTTTTTTTGCGATTATATGACATAACGAGGTATAAGACGAGAAACCAAGGTTTAAATAATTAGATAGATTAGAAAATTCATTTATAAACAATATTAAATTATATAATATGAGAAGCCCAAATTCAATTTAAAGCTCTTAATATCAAATTTTATTATTATTCTTTTCAATATGATACAACAATACCAAGATTGCACATAATGTTTTTAATTAGTCAGAATTTTATTAGACGTATGAATCAAATTCTGGTTCACTTGTAAGTGCAATGGCTGGAGCTATTTCTCTTTGTTTTATTGGAGTATTCCATCCGTATCTTTCTCTTAGAACATTGTTGTGGCGGACATATACTGCTCGTTCTTTTGCAACCCACGTACATACATTGGGGTGCATTCCATTACATATACTATCTATAAACTTTTGGCTCGGAAAGAAAGCTTCAAAATATACATTATGTATATAATTTGGTCCCTGAAACACAAAAACAAATTTGTTTTGACTTTATTGTACAGTCAACAATGTATTGAGTAAATAGTCTAATTATTTTTATTTTACCATTTTTCTTGTTTTTGTGCACAAAATCATTAAAATTAACCAAAGTTCTAACCCTACACACTTAAACATTTTTTGGCAATGAAATCAACTAAAACATTAGATGATCGAGGGATAAAATGATAAATAAAGCTAGAGAATTGCTTAAAAAAATAAGAAATATATCTGAAAGCACTCCATGAAACCTCAAAAGAAGTGATCGAGAGTTGATAGCTCCAACCAATTAATTTTAATGAGCCAATTTTTTCAATCAATTAAGCAGATTCTTAATAAAACAAAATGCGTTAAAAACAAAATAAAAGTCATTTAAAAATCCATTCAACCTTTTAAAATCCATGAAATTTTGAATATTACATATGAAAATATTATTTAGTGATTGAACTAAAAGAAAAATGAAAAAAGGATTTATTCTATAAAATATTCATCTTTTTCAATAATACAAAAAGCTCATCCCTAATTAATGTGCCTAAAATATGTAAAAAAATAATATAAAAACTGGTTTTTACCTGCCAAAAATTACACCAAAACGGAACAAATGGAATCATTCTAAATTTAATTAGAGTACTCTCCCCTACGTTAAGAAAGATAGTGGGTTCAGTAGCTTCATGAAAACTGCCAGTCTTGCATAGAATTCTCAGCTTCTTGTGAAACTCAAGCTGATTTACAAATTGGATATTAAATGTTTTGAAGAAAGGAGGAAAAAAAGATGAATTGATGGAATCAAAGGAAATAAGGACAAAAAGAAAAAAAACCAAGTATTTTCCCATTCTTAAATATTTGTAATAAACTTTTCTATATGATTAAGGATATATACACATACACAGGAGCCTGGTAACACATATTTCAGATAATATATCTAATGATATGGTAGTAAATTAGTAATTGTGCCAAATTTGACCAAAATAAAAGTTTCCATATGGTAACATTTGACCAAAATAAAAGTGTACATATAATAACATTTGACCAGAATACTAATGTCCCTAAAATAATTTTTACATAAAATGATATCATATTTTTAGAGTTTTTAGTTTTAGTATATTAAATACTAGCAGTTGACCCGTGCTACGCACGGGAGGTTTATAATTTTGTTTCGTTGATTTTTTATTCATATTGTGATATTTTATTATTTTTAATTGATTTTCAAAAAATATTATAATTATTATCTCTTTAATTATTATCTTTCAATACTCAAATTTGGATTAAAAGCATTTGATTCAATTTATGAAATATCATTTTTTTTTGATCATGTTATAAACTAATATTTCACTTTCATTTTATTTTTCCTCTTTATAATTTTACTAGCAGTTGACCCGCGCTGCGCGCGGGAGGTTTATATATTTTGTTTTATTTTTTTATTCATATTGTGATATTTTATTTATTTTTAATTGATTTCAAAACATATTATAGTTATTTTCTCTTGAATTATTATCTTTCAATATTTAAATTTGGATTAAAATCATTTTCTTTTTCATCATGTTATAAACTAATATTTCACTTTCAATTTTATTTTTCCCCTTCAAGATTTTATATGTACAATTACATAAATGTTGTTTTTATTCTACCATAAATTGAAAATTTACTTACATTCTTAAAGTCAGTAACACATTTAAAATATTAAACTATGATCAATTTAAAATGAAAGTTGAATTATATTATTACCACTAATTAATATAAAATGAAAGTATTTCTTATTTAAAATTTCATTTATTTACATAATTTATTTTTATTTATATAAATTTTCCATTAATTAAATAAGTAGCATAAATATGCACTAAATGAATGTTTTAAATTTATTTTAATGTAGACAAAAATGTGGTTTATAGGTGACATACTGAGAAGAGAGAAAAAGCTAACTTTATATATATAGATACATACAATTACATAAATGTTGTTTTAGTCTACCATAAATTTAAATTTTACTTACATTCTAAAACTCGGTAACATATTTAAAAAATTAAATTATGATCAATTTAAAATGAAAATTGAGTTATATTATTACCACTAATAAAAAATTAAAGTATTGTTTTTCTTATTTTAACATTTCATTTTTTACATAATTTATTATTATTTCATTTATTTTACATAATTTATTATTATTTATATAAACTTTCTATTAATTAAATAAGTAACATAAATATGCACTAAATTAATGTTTTAAATTATTTTAATGTTTAAACAAAAATGTGGATTAGGTAGATGCTTAGGTGGCATCATGAGAAAAGAGAAAAAGCTAACTTTATATATATAGATTATAATTATATGATTAAATGTTATTTATCCTGTGGTACATTATCTTAACTACGATTTTTCAAGTTTTCAAAAAAAAAAAAAAAATTGTAGCTAAGATGTTCGATTATACAAAAGTGACATGCTTTGTAGAGAGCTTCTTCATTTACCGTCTTCTTCTTCATCAGACACAAATACTAAAACAGCTATAGACATGAACACAAATACTAAAACAGCCATAGACATGAACATGTCTCCATAGCTGGGGAATCTTCTTTAATCTTTTGGTCTATAGCGTTAATACTGTATCTTCAAGAGATTGTTGTAACAATTATATTCTCATTATGTTTCTTAGGATAAAATCATCATAACCTTTGTAGTGATTAACAATCTCTTTTAAATTGCTTCATCAAATGATCAACAAAGTGAGAAAATCAAGTCATCCTCAAAGGAAACAAAATTTACATGGTTTTTTCATAGAAAGTAAAATTAAGAAATCGAACAATATCGCCTCTCATTTCTCTTGATCCTTGATTCCCTCGTAAGCCACTATAAGAGACTGTACTCTCTCCATCACACCTTTAATTTTGTTGAAATACCAACTTTATTATACCATGTTTAAGGCAGCCGTGTGATCAACTAAGAACACCACGTGAGATATACGTACCAAAAACAGAGTGAACCGACTATACAATTTAATTTGACTTGGAATGGAGTAACTGATACATGCATGGTGCAACGAAAGAGAAGTTACAAAGTCCTCACCTTCGAGCAGGTAAAGAAGGAAACAAATGACATGGTAGAAAAACATTCCTAATTCTTTCAGTTTCTTATAAATACAAAATCATTGGAATATCTTTCTACCAATTTAATACAACTAAAGAACAGGAATATTCTCCTACCAATATGTTCCTAGGCATTACTATTGACAGGTTTATGATAATTATTAAGCATTAGACATATAAGAATATCTAACGAATGTACAGTATGAGATAAGTTATTATAAATATAGATTTGAGTATTTACAATCCTTAATTTTATCTGATCATTGACTATATGATTTATTTAATTATGGTATATATTACTGTATATTAATTAATTAATTGTAAAATTTCCTTAATTCTTTTTCTATTTTTAAGAAATTTTTTTTAACCATTTATCTAATAGAATTAGTCACCTAAAACTAAAATTAATAAATCATTTTATTATTTATAGTCTTATTGAGAATATGCTCATTAAAATCATATGTCAAAATCTCTAACGGATCAAATTAATACATGTCGCGATCAAAAGAGTTACTAACTTTGAAAATCAAAATTCATTTATAAAGAAAAACATTAAATCATATAATATCAGAAATTATCCCAAATTGAAGTTAAAGCTCATAATCTAAAACTTTATTATTATTCTCTTCAACATGATCCAACAATACAAGATTGCACATAACTATTTAAAATAGTTTTCAGAATTTTATTAGACTTATGAATCAAATTATGATTCACTTGTAAGTGCACTGACCGGAGCGATTTCTCTTTGTTCTGTTGGAGTATCCCATCCATACCTGAAATACTCTCTTAGAAATTTGTCGTGGCGGACATAAACTCCTCGTTCTTTTGCAATCCACATACACACATTCGGGTTCATTCCATTACATGTATCATCTATAAAACTTTGGCTCGGAATGAAAGCTTTAAAATACACATTATGTTTATAATTTGGTCCCTAAAACACAAAAACGAAAATTGTTTAAACTTTATTGTACAGTCAACAATGTATTGAGTGAATATTCAAATTAGTTTTAACTAACCAATTTTTTCAATCAGTTGAGCAGATTTTATATAGAACAAAATGCTTTAAAGAAAATCAAAATTAAATTCATTTAAAAATCCATTCACCCTTTTAAAATCCATGAAATATTAAAAAAGAGGATTTATTCCATAAAATATTCGAATTTTTCAATAATACAAAGCTCATCCCTAATTAATATACCAAAAAATATGTAAAGATATATATAAAAGCTTAAAATATAGTTTTTACCTGCCATAAGCTACATCGATACATAACATTTGGAAGAATTATAAATTTAAGTTGATAACTCTCGCCTATGTTAATATAGGTAGTTGGAAGACGATAACTCTGAAAACTGTCACTCTCGCACTGAATTTTAAGTTTCTTGTGAAACTCAAGCCGATTTACAATTTGGAGATGAAATGTTTTGAAGAAAGGAGAAATCGATGAATTTATAGAATCAAAGGAAAAGAGGAAAAAAAACAAAAAAACCAAATATTTTCCCATTCTTTAATCTTTGTAATAAACTTTTCTTACATGATTAAGGATATATACACATACACATGAGCTTGGTAACACATATTTCAATAAATATATCTAATGATATGGTAATTAGTAATTACTAATGAAGTGTCTATATGGTTACATTTGACCAAAATAAAAGTGTCCATATATGGTACATTTGACCAAAATTAAAGTGTCTATATGGTAACATTTGACCAAAATAAAAGTGTCCATGTATGGTACATTTGACCAAAATAAAAGTGTCTATATGGTAACAATATGACCAAAATCAAAGTGTCCATATGGTAACATTTGACCAAAACATAAGTGTCTATATAGTAACATTTCACCAAAAATATAAGTGTCCCTTGAATAATTTTTAATTTTTACGTAAAATGATATCATTTTTTACAGTTTTAAGTTTACGTAAAATTTAGTATTGTATTTAGATTAAATATTTATCCTGTGATACATTATCTTAAATACGATTTTTCAAGTTTTCAACAAAAAAAAAAAACACATCACGAAAAAAAAACAAAAAAAAAACGTAGCTAAGAAGTTCGATTATACAAAAGTGACATGCATTGTAGAGAGCTTCTTCATTTACCATCTTCTTCTTCACCAGACACAATCTCATCTACACAAACACTATAACAGCCAGAGACATGAACCTGTCTTCAGAGCCGGAGAATCTTGTTTAATCTTTGGGTCTATATATAGACTATATCATTAATATTGCATCTTCAAAAGATTAATGTTGTAACAATTCTATTCTCATTCTGTTTTTTAGAATTAACTCATCATGACTACTGTAGTGATTAACAATCTCTTTCAAATTGCTTCATCAAATGATCAACCAACTGAGAAAATCAAGTCCTCATCAAAGGAAACAAAATCTGCATGGTTTTTCGAAGAAAGCAAAATTAAGAAATCGAACAATGTTATACCTCATTTTTCTTGATCCTTAATTCCTAGGTAAGCCACTATAAAAGGCTTTACCTTTTCAAGGCACTCACATAGACACATTGTAAATTCAGCCTTGATCATTTTAAAGTAATAAAAAGTTTTATTTTTGTCAAAATTTGAGTTTTTGTCATTTTTGTTTTTTAGTTTTTTTGTGAGTGAGTCACTTAGTACTTTAAATTCGTTGAGTGATTTAACATACTTTATTTGTTCACTGATTAAGTAAGTCGGTTATTCCATTGATTAAGTGAATTAATCACCTTGTCTATATCCTATGTACTACCCCTTAATTCACGAGAGGATACTTCATAACCAATTCGTGAATTTCACCTTCCGCAAGGTAAGATTAAAATCTCTTGATTCTTGTGTGATCTAAAGTTTGAGTGATTCCAATCTTGCATCAAAACCATATCACTAATCATCGTTATTAAGGATGGATTCGTATGGAGGTGTTCACATAATATTCGTTTAAAATACAGAGGTATGCAAATAATATAATCGAAGGAATTAATTCTTAGGTATGTATGCATATGCCTAATGGGGAACATGGGAAGAGATTGTAATAAAAAAAAAAAAGTCTTTTAATAGTGTAAATATTATGTGAAAGGAAGGAATTAATTGAGAATGTAAAATGTGAACTGTAAGATTCCTATATGAACTGTTTTATTTTATTTATTGATGCTCTCTCATGTGAGTCTTTCTTTGTAATTTCATTGAACATAATTACGTAATAACATCTTTTTTCTTGTTGTCATTCTCCAATAATTCAATTTGACTTTTCCACTTTCACCAAAGCATTCTCATTTGGTTCATTCTCATCAATAAAATATTTCACTAGTCTTTGATAATTCACACATGCATACATGTATCTAGCTAGTATTCATGATGATTGTTAGTTAATTAATTAAGAAATTAACTTATAAAGTATATTACAACAATTATAATTAAGTTAAAGATCATTGATGCATGATAGCTCATGTGATCTCACCTCATGTCAAGACCTAAGAAAGCCTAACCAGTATAGTACCATAGATTTGTTAAGTTGATATTGGCTCTTTCACCCTGGAACTGCAAAGTATTCTATATGGGTCATGCGATGATGCAATGCGTGGCAAAACATGATAAGCCATTTTGGAAAGATAGGTAAAAAAGAGTATAGAAGAAGGGTCGAATAATCAAAAGTAAGGGTTATGGCTGAATCATGCATGTGCGGTCTGCCTAAAACTATATACTATAATGAAAGTGTAAAATAAGCTTATGGGTTTGGTGGTCGTTGAATAGCAAAAAAACAAATACGAAACTTGGAAACAGTTAAAAAGAATAATAATAGTATCTTCGATTGAGTGCTGAAATGATTTATGCGCTGTGGACAAGAGATTGGCCAATCAAGATTCCATATTTTTCAATCTTATCATATAAAACGAATAAGATCAGATACACTTTTTTTTATTGTTATATTATTATTCCTCGATCGCCTAATAGCGACATTTTCATCATTCTCTTATTTACATAAAGGTAAACTAGCTATTTTTAACATGCAAATTGTTACTAATTATAATTTGGTGTTCAATTTGTTAAATAATGAAGAGAACTTTTATATCCAGTTCAAATCAAAACAAATACCTATATAAGTTTAATTTGATTGGTAATTCAAAGCACAACTATATAATGATTACTGCTTTAATACTTTACTAATCGAAAACAAATATCATCAACTATACTATATTATTTTGTAAGAGTAAGAAGTAGTAGAAGAAGTGTAAGAGTAACGGAAGAATCTTGTCCCAACCAACCAACCAAGGCTTTACCCTACGGGATCGTGCTATATCAAGGCCCCTAACTGTCAGTCTGTCACTGTTAGGTCCTCTCATGGCCTCAATGTATCAATTATTATTGATTTTTTTGATACTAAAGGCTTTTTCCAATTCTTCTATATTTAACCAACTAATAAACCAAACCATTCTTTCACACTCTCACTCCTCCACCACTTTTTTTTGTGTGTTTTGGTTAGTTTCTCCGGTGGTCAGTCAAAATGCAGCTCTTTCCTCTCATCCTACCGACACTATGCGTCTTCCTCCACCTTCTTAGAGGCGGTTCTTGCTCTCCTCCACCGTTGTCTCACTCCCCTCAACGCGTGGCAGCCTCTCATTGGCTACCCGCCACGGCCACCTGGTACGGGAGTGCCGAGGGCGACGGCAGTAGCGGTAAAGACATTACATCTCTTTTACAGTTTTACATAAACTTTTTAAGGCATTTAATTACTGTGAAATCAATTCTAAACGTTAGTGAAACCAAAAAAACAGTAATGTTATAATGGCTTATTAATGAAACGGCGCAGGAGGAGCTTGTGGTTACGGGTCGCTAGTGGACGTGAAGCCGTTTAGAGCAAGGGTTGGTGCGGTGAGTCCGATTCTGTTCAAGAGCGGCGAAGGCTGCGGTGCATGTTACAAGGTCAGGTGTCTCGACAAGACCATTTGCTCTAAGAGAGCTGTCACCATTATTGTCACCGACCAGTCACCGTCAGGACCATCTGCTAAAGCAAAACACACTCACTTCGACCTAAGTGGTGCCGCCTTTGGACATATGGCTATTCCCGGCCATAACGGCGTCATCCGCAACCGTGGTCTGTTAAACATCCTCTACCGCCGGTACCTCTTCGCGCTCTATTTAAACCAACTTATTATTTTTATTTTTTTTACTTCCCAATTAGTTCCAAATGCTAACCAACAAATTGAGTAAATATATATTACATTGGGAGGAGTAAACAAATATAGAAACTTTAACGGCGTTCTGGTTGTTTTCGATGGTCCCGTAGTTTTGACCATTGACTACACAACACACACCTATGGATCTCTGACACACAACAACAAAACACTTAACACTTGTGATTTGTTTTTATGAACAAAAAAAACAGAACAGCATGCAAGTACAGAGGGAAGAACATAGCGTTCCATGTGAACGCAGGATCAACTGCTTATTGGCTATCTCTTCTCATTGAGTATGAAGATGGTGAAGGAGACATTGGCTCTATGCACATTCGTCAAGTATTACTCTCTCCCTTAATTAGTATACAAAATGTCATATTCTTCTTCCCTTAATTAGTATAATAACTTAATTTGTTGTATATATTTTGAATTATGAAGGCCGGGTCTAAGGAGTGGATAGCAATGAAGCACATATGGGGAGCAAACTGGTGCATCGTTGAAGGACCACTCAAGGGACCTTTCTCAGTCAAGCTCACTACTTTGTCCAACAACAAGACTCTCTCTGCCACCGACGTCATCCCAAGTAACTGGGTTCCCAAAGCTACTTACACCTCTCGGCTCAACTTCTCCCCTGTTCTCTAGGTAGCATCTCTTCTGTTTTTTTTTGGTTGCGGGAGAGAGTAACACAAAGAGGACAACGAGCAAACAGTAAGCAATATCAGAATTCCAACTGTAGCCATCTCCAAAGTTAGGGGAACAAGAGCTTGCAATGTGCGTGTGACTACTAACTTTCGATGTTGTCCCTTTTCCTTTTTTTTTCCTTGTCCATAAGGATGTGTGTATCATCATCATCTATAAATCTTGTTTGTGGGACATTACTATATAATAATCTACAGAAAAAAGTGTAATAATGTAAAATGCAATCTCATTCCATTTGAATCCAACTCTTTTGCCAGCCCCACTTCCTCTAAAGACAAGACAACTTGGCTGACTCTTTTCAAGAAATAATAGCACCTCAAATGAATGTGTGTTATCGTTCACTTTCTAGTAACATGTTCTCGTTCCTACATACATGGTGATGGTGTGTGCGCGCCTGGAAAGAGACGAAACAACTGGACCCTGACCACCACACCACGTGCCTCATTATCAAAGTCACTACAAAAAATAATAATGTAAAAGATGGCTCACATGCCACGACCCCTCTCGACCACATTACGCCCACATTATTAATACATACAATCCAATGATTCATCCAACAACCTTTACTTCTGATCAAAGTTCTTATAAATGTGCACACATAAATGAAATTAAGTGGAACCAAAATGATTTTAAAGTGAACATCATCATCCAAGACAATAACCAAATTTTTGCAGAACAAATATATTGATAATGAAAAAATAATAACCAAAAAAAACAAAAGGACTAAAAATTCTCTCTCCAGAAGAAGAAATGTTGTGCCCACAGATAGAGCTTCTTTGCGCACATAACTAACCCCTTCTTATTTCGCCCGCAGCTATTGTGACTTCAATATCAAATAATCCCCCAACAGTTATACTAAAGACATTTTTCACTCCGCCTTGGCTCCCTCAGCCTCAGCTACAGCCACAGGTTTCTCTCCCTCTCCTGAGGCAGCAGCTTCGGGTTTTGCTGTTTCAACACTTGCGTCTTTGGCAGGTGAGGCAGGTTTTTCCTCTGTCGCCTTTGGATCAGCAGGTTTCCCATCTTTTAAGTCCTTGGCGTCCTTCCCTCCTTTTGCATCCTTACCATCTTTCCCACCTTTTGCATCCTTGCTATCTTTGGCATCTTTCCCATCTTTGGCATCTTTGGCTGGAGGAGGAGGCGGCATCATGTGGGGTGGGGGATTTGTCTTGAGCTTCAAGAATATCTGCCTCATTCTCCCTAGATCAGTTGGCTTCCCAGGTTTAGGACCTTGGATAACATTCACTGATGGTTTCTTGTCCGGATCCTTTTTCCCTCTCTTCTCGATGTTGGGAACCTCACGCGGGATTAGCTCTGCAATTGCTTTCCAGTAATGCTTGTCAACGTCTTTGTGGAACTTCTCTTGGTTAGCCCAGTATAGCTGCAAGAGAGGCAAAATTCACACAAGTTTCCAATGGACCTAAGTGTCTTAAATGGCTGCAATTAGGAATTCTATCACTGCTTACCTTTTCCTTTTCACGGTTATCAGTCTTGTTGGTTTCAATGGTCTTCTCTCTTTTCTCATAGAAGGCTTTCTTGTATTCTTCTGCTTCAGTTATGATCTGGTTCCGCATCTCCTTCTCTTTCTTTTCCTTCTCCTCAAGGTGAATGGCGTTTAGACTGCACCAATGCGTGCCAAAATATCAGTTTCATATATGTTGACAACAAAAGCATGGTGGTTCCAGTTTAATCTGATACGGAATTGACACACCACTGAAGAAGATGATAGTTATGACATATATACTATTCAGGTTCTTTCTTACTCCAAGCCAGATCACAGTAGATTCTTTTATACACGTAAAAAAAAAGCATGGTGGTTCAATTCTGTCTGATACAGAATTGACACATCAGATAAGAAGATGATAGATACAACACATACACTATTCGGATTCTTTCCTATTCCAGTTCAGATCACAGAGATTCTTTCGTATATGATGAACAAAAAACAAAGGTAGTTCAAGTTTAATCTGATTCAGAATTGCTACATCACAGATGAAGTACATAGCTAAGCACACATGTACTAGTCAAGGTTCTTTCTTATTTCAAATCAAATCACAGAGGAATTGCAACATAGACTAGTCAGGTTCTTTCTTATTCCAAATCAGATCACAGAGAAATTGCAACATAAACTAGTCAGGGTTCTTTCTTATTCCAAATCAGATCACAGAGGTATTGCAACATATACTAGTCACGTTCTTTCTTAATCCAAATCAGATCACAGAGGAATTACAATTGAACTCCGATTGAACAAACCAACCGCGATCTACTTCAATATACCCTTAGCTACTCGTCAAAACACACATTACTATCAGTAAGCCTCTCCCAAATGAGGCAATGACAATACTTTGTACCATTCTACAAGATTCTTAAATTTGGATTCTGGAAGATCACATAATCAAAGCTCAAATCAATAAATTTTCTACCTAAGAAGACACTGAGAGATCTACTTATCCACCAAAGTCACAAGCTCGAGATCTAGTGTTATTCCATAACAAGAAAATAAATAAAACAGCGAGAATCAGAACACTAACCGGCGCCACTCACGGCGTTGGAAACCCTCCTCCCTCATCTCAATCGGATCTGGAAGAACGGGGCCATCGGAAGCGAAGATCGCGTCGTCGGTGCCGCCGCCGTTTCCGTTAGCATCATTGGCGGAAGACTCAAAAGGAGAGGAAAACTCATGGTTAGGTGAGGAAGCACCAAATCCGTAGCCGTTAGGGGAAGCAGGATTCTCAGATCCATAAGCTCCATCACCATTAAAAGAGGAGAATCCACCGGATGGGTGCTGAGTCGGAGGTGGCTGAGCTTCGGAGAAATTATCGTAGCCAAAGTCGTCGTGTTCAGACGGAGAATGAGTTTGAGCTGGGAAATCTCCGTCGTCAAAAGTCGCCATGGTTAAAGGAGCCTTTCAGATCACAGATTCTCTCTCTCGTCTTGGGACTTTTTTGATCTCTCGCTCGTTTGTTTGATTTTCAGAACAAGGAAGAGAAGAGAAGAGAAGCGCCTTAAACGATGTCGTTTCGACGTTAGGCGTAGATCTGACTCATTATTAAAAGAAAAAGGCCACGTTGACCAAAACGTGTAACCAACTCACCGAACCGATCGTCTAAACGATGTCGTTTAAGTCTTTCTTCTTCTTCTTCTTCTTCTAGAAAGCTTAAAACATTTTGCTTCGATTTTGAGCTTTAACGAAAGAGAAGACAATGGCGGATCGGTTCTTCGATAACGTGATGCCTGATTTCGTGAAGGAAAGTGAAGCTGGAGGAGATTCTCTTAGTAATCTGCTCGTTATGCCGTATTCGTCTCTCTCGCAGCACCTCAAGCGATCCGCTTTGGATCTCAAAGAAACCGTACGCGCTAATCTACTCTTCTTCCTCGTGATTAGGGTTGCTTTGAAATGGTTTTCAATAAGTGTGTCTCTCTCAGGTAGTGATGAACACTTGGGGTTTTAGTGGGCAGACTGTTGAAGACTTCACTCTTTACTCTGGAACACTTGGAGCTGCGTTTTTACTCTTTAGAGCTTATCAGGTCACTAGAAATGCCAATGACCTTTCCCTCTGCTTAGAAATCGTTAAAGCTTGTGATGCTGCTTCTGCTTCCTCAGGGTATCTTCTTTTTCTTCCTTGTCCAATAGCTTAGTTCTACAGAAACAAGAAGTTGCTTTTGAATTGTTGGTGAAAGTTTGAGACTTGTTGGCAGGGATGTTACTTTTCTCTGTGGCCGAGCCGGCGTTTGTGGTCTCGGCGCCGCTGCAGCCAAGCTTTCTGGTGAGGAGGAGTTGCTCAATTACTATTTGGCACAATTTCGTCTGGTATGCGTCTTCTCCACTTTGTTCTTTGGTTCAATTTTTCTTTAATTGTGTGATTGGAATTTAGCATTTTTTAACAGATAAGACTATCTAGTGATCTTCCGAACGAGCTGTTGTATGGAAGAATTGGTTACCTATGGGCTTGTTTGTTCATCAACAAATACGTTGGTAAAGAAACTTTATCTTCGGATACCATTGTAAGTGTACTTCTTTAGGATGAAAAAGCTTTTAATGAGGCTCCTTTAGTTTCTAAATGACTTTCAGTGTGCAGCGCCAAGTTGCTCAGGAGATTATCAAAGAAGGACGATCAATGGCTAAGAATGGAAGCTCACCGCTTATGTTTGAATGGTATGGCAGAAAGTACTGGGGTGCAGCACATGGCCTTGCTGGTATTATGCACGTTTTGATGGATGTTCAGCTGAAGCCAGACGAGGCAGAGGATGTCAAGGGAACCCTGAGGTATATGATTAAGAATCGGTTTCCAAGTGGAAATTACCCTGCTAGTGAAGAGGATAGAAGGAAAGATGTTCTTGTGCATTGGTGTCATGGAGCTCCTGGGATTGCCCTCACACTTGTGAAGGCGGCTGAGGTGATGATGCCTTTTTAGTCAGAATGTGTGTATTTCAATTGCTTTCTATACTTTGCTGAGAGACAGTTTAATATCTGGGAAATGAAAACAAAACACAGGTTTTTGGGGAGAGAGAGTTTCTGGAAGCGGGTGCTGCTGCAGCAGAGGTGGTTTGGAACCGTGGATTGCTCAAGCGGGTGGGGATCTGTCATGGAATAAGTGGGAATACATATGTTTTTCTCGCTCTCTATAGAGCTACAGGAAGGAGTGAGTATCTGTACCGTGCAAAAGCCTTTGCCAGCTTTTTGCTTGATAGAGGCCCTAAGTTACTCTCACAAGGAGAAATGCACGGAGGAGATAGTCCTTATTCCTTGTTTGAAGGTGTTGCAGGCATGGCCTATCTCTTCTTTGACATGGTCGACCCATCTCAAGCCAGGTTCCCCTGTTACGAGCTTTAAACTTCTACATATAATACATCTCCATAGTTTTTGTCCATCGAATCCTTCTCTCTAGTTATGGAGGAGGCACAAGGAGAGAGATTGTGTGTGCTTTTGTAAGCAAAATGTTGTTGTTGTTTGATGTGAGTCTGTTAGAGTTGGTGTGTAATGGAAATGTCTCGAGATCTTTGTGGAGAGTGTTTAACTTTATGAATGTGAAACATGAAGTGAACACAAAGGTTCGTCCTTTCTGTATTGCCTTGAGTATCACATGGTTTCTTCTTGAAACAAGGAAACAAAGCAGTTACCTTCGAGTCTATACCAATTAACCATCATCAAACGCACTTACACAATCTGTCTTACATTCGTTGGACCTAAAACAAGAACACCATGGAGTATCTTGTCTCTTCTGCCTCTTCTACTTTAACAAGTTCAATACTGCCCATAGTATTATAACACTCAAAACTCCTGTTCCTTGCGAACGAGACGCTCAGCATCTCCAAGCTCAACTTCACCATCTTTTCTTTCCAGCCCTCCCTGAAACATCAACTCTATTTGCTCTAGCGACTTGCCACTTGTCTCCGGGACTAGCAGGTACACAAAGATAACTGAGAGCGCAGAGACCAGGGAGAAGACAAAGAAGGTTCCTCCCACAGTGATGGCACGTGAGACGGAGAGGAAGGACATGGCCACAAGACCGCTGCAAACCCTGTTCCCAACTGCCCCAAGCGCAGAGGCCTGGGCTCTTAGCCGTAGTGGGAAGATCTCTGACGTCAAGACCCAGCAAACAGGTCCCATCCCTATAGAGAAGAAGGCAACATTCCCGCAAACAAACAGAAGCGCCAAAGTTATACCAAGAGTTCCTTGGCCGAGAAATGTGAGCGTGAAGCTTAGACAAAAGAGACACAAAGTCATCCCGATTGTGCTCACGTAAAGCAGTGGCTTTCGGCCAACGCTATCGATCAGGAAGGTAGCAAATAGTATGAACACTGTTTTTGTGACCCCAACAGCGACAGTTGCAGCGAGCAGTTTGGTCTCGTCTTGTATCCCTGCTTCTTTCAGGATCTCTGGGCTATAGTAGACGGTGGCGTCGATACCAGTGATCTGCTGGAAACATTGGATCCCAAAGCCAACAATCAGCATTTTCCGTACAACAGGAGATGGGCTTAGAAGCTCCCGCCACACGGGTCTCTCCTGGCTGCCTTCTGTATGTGCAGCTGCCAGTTGTATCTCTGCGAGCCGCTCTTCCACTTCGTCGTCTCGCTCATTCGTCTTCATGAGCACCTCTCGTGCACTGTCCACTCGGCCTTTCATCACTAGCCACCTCGGCGACTCAGGGATCACGCACAGCGCAAATCCTATGAAAACCGAAGGAAGAATACCAACGGCAAGCATGATCCTCCAGCTGATATGCACGGAAAGCCCCGAGAAGGCGTAGTTGGAGACATAGCCAAGCAAGATCCCCAAGTTTATGAAGATCTCAGGGAAGGACGTGAAAAAGCCTCTTGCTACAGTTGGGGATATCTCAGCAATGTAGACCGGCGCGATCATGACACCAAGTCCAATCCCAATGCCGGCCAAAGTTCTTCCGATCATCAAAACCTCGAAGGACGGAGCCACAGCCATCACCGCAGCACCTGTCTGGAAGACGAGAGCAGCCAAAGCCATAGTCCATTTTCTACCAATGGAGTCAGAGGTTCTACCACCGGCTAAACTTCCGAAGAGAGAAATGATGCTGAGGCTGCCGATGAGTACTTCAGTCTGCACCTCCGTTATTTTGAGATCCTGCTGAATGAACAACACCGCACCGCTCATTACCCCAACATCTGACAAGTACCAAAAACAGAGGACACACCTTTTGCTTAGCCAACAAAGTAAAGAAGAGGAAGAGGAAGAAGAAGAAGATGATTATATATGTAAAACTCTCACCGTAGCCGAGAAGAACATTGTTCAACGACGCAAAAAAAGCACAAGCCATAACGTATTTTCTGGTTCTGCTGCTTCTTGCCTCTGCTTCAAGATGATTCTGCGATTCATCCCCGTCTGAGTCCATTCTCTGATACTTATTCATCTTACTTCCGACGGAGACCGCCGGAAAACCAGAGCCAGCGCCATTTGTAACCTCCGGCAGATGCATCCTCCCGCCGCCGAGGCTTCAGACAGCAAGACTCAGGTAGTGTCTTCTTGGAAAGAGAATTCAGACAAGGACTTGAAGGGAAAGTGGTAATAGATCTCGGAAGAAAGGGCTTTAAGATCTGAAACCCCAAAGACTTACAAAAAAAAACTCTCATCGTCTTTATTTGACCAATTTGGTGAATTTTCTAATGAGGTAATCCTCTTTTCAAAAGAACAACTTGTCTTGACTCTGTCCATTGTCCCACCTTTGTTTACATTTCAAGTCATTTTACCATTACGTTTTCACGCACTTTTTTTGTTTTTTATAAAGAGAATTTGGAAAGAAATTTATTATTTAACAACCTATTTAATTAAAGCTAAGATATAATGGAGTTTTCAAGGTAACAACAGCTCATCTTCTAGCTTAGCACACTTTTAAATTGAAAGAAATTAAAAAAACGAATCGAGGTTACGATAGTAATCTCCTTCAAATTATGTCAATTTTAAATTAATTAACCATTAACTAATTATCAGAGATCTGTCGGTCGCTCTTCCAAGCTCATTGGAAAGTGGAAACTACAGAGACAGTGTAAAAGACTCTTTGGCACCAACAAACACGATCTTTTAAGTTTCAACCAGTTTATATAAGGGAAAAATGTTATAAAAATCCCGAACTTTCAATTTGGGACGATTTAATCCTAAACTTTAAAGAAGTCATTTTAATCACAAACTTTTGTTGATTTTTCCCTAAAATAGCTAAGTTTTGTTGACTTAGCCGATTTAAACACGACGTTTAGTTTCTCTTAAAATTGCAAAGACGGGGTTAACTATCTGTGAGTTGCTTCTTTTTCAAACCACAAAACGACGTCGTTTAACAAACTGAAGAAACTAAATTCCAAAATCGATTCATAATTCACAAATCTAACTCCCTAACCCTAGAAAAATCCACCAATTCTCTTTATTTCATGTTGAATTGTTGCCATAGCGCGGACCCATGGAGGAAGAAAACGACTTTCAACGTCGTTTTGTCGTCTAAGAAACATGGTCATTTAGGCTAAACAAAAGCAGCTCACAGATAGTTAACTACATCTTTAAGTTTTTAACAAAAATTAAATGTCATGCTTAAATAAGTGAAGTCAACAAAACTTAACTATTTTACGGAAAAGTCAACAAAACTTTGTGATTAAAATGACTTCTTTAAAGTTCGTGATTAAATCATCCCAAATTTGAAAGTTCGGGATTTTTATGACATTTTTCCCGTTTATATAACATGATTAATATTTTCTTCTACTTTTGTAAACCTTATGAGCACTACATACTTAATCTAGGTAAGTAGGAAGCATTCTCATATATATGTGGTAACAATTTCTTTCTTAGCTTGTACACAAAAAAAAAACACAGTGGCAATTTCATGAATGTAACCACCTTATGAGTTTATTGTCACATCATGTATCATGCAAGACAGATTTGCAACTAAAAACATTCAATCTTCTTTTATCTTAAAAGAAACAACAATAATGTACAGATCCACTTCTGCGGCCAAAAATGCTCATACATTTAAAGATTTCACACTAGAGAAAATACAAAACAAAAGAATTCAAATCTCGCAATACCTTTGGTATAGGCAAATCAAATACCAGTGAGGGTCAGGAGATTTGGGGGATTTATACGGCGGCTGCAGATGGAGCCTTCCCCAATGTGTTCCATAATATATAATCCCCTGAAGTCACCTGTTAACGCACACTTATTATCAACCATTTCTTGGGGACTTTCAGATATATATATATATATTGGCAGTTGTCTTACCTGAGCGGAAAACTCAACCGGCGACTTTGTGGTTGGGTAGATATTGACCTGCCAAAACAAAGCGAGGCGATATTAAGTCAGATAATCCGGTGTAACAATGTAAACTAATCATTCCAACTTGCAAAAGCTTACTGATTTTGTGTCGATTGACATTCGAGAGACAGATGCACCAACAATCTTGAACGAAACCTGTATTCCAGAAGACAAATTTGAACAACAACCAAATCCAAAAGCTTTTAAAAGGAAGCAAAAGACAAGCATACCTTGGCATAGTCGTAGGCTTGCCAGCAGAATGGTTCCTCCAACTCAACTGCTGGGAGATCCTTGTTCATTTTCTGCACCAAGAAGTCCTCCACGTTCACCACATTCTCTACACCCTCACCCTCGCTCTCTTCGTCATCCCCATCCACTCTTCTTTTTCTCTGCAATGGGCTAAACTTGATTGTCCCGGGGAAAGTTGCCTCAAGGCTTTTTCCAGAAAGGCTACGTCCGTTGCCCAGAATCCTCCACTCAACAGAGTGCTCTGTGGTTAAAACAGTCCCAGCTGACGGAGTCCCATCAAATGCCACTATCCGTCTCCGTGGAAAGGGCATAGTAATAGTGCAAAATTCCATTGACATAGGAGACTTGTAACCTTCCATGAGGTGGACCTTGTAGAGGAATGCACCCTCGTCTTCTGAGACCATTGACAGCTGATAGAACCCTTTCACTGGTGGTCCAAGTCCACAACCTGCTTGGTAGCGCATGAGAACAAAGTTGCCCAAGGGAGGCTGGAAAACAATGTTCTGCTTGTCAATCCCATGTGCTGGAACTTGGGCACATGGATGGAAAGATATAGCTTCGATGTGAGCTGTACTCAGCCCTGCTAGAGGAAACGATACATCAGGCAGCCCTTCTAGCTCTGCCCGACAGTTTATCTGTCCCGCAACAGATACATTATCAGGAATCTCATCTCGGTCGTACATTGCAGCGTTAACGGTCTCATGAATTGTGAACAATAACCTTTGCTTTCCTTTGTACAAGTATGGCTTCCATGCTGGTTGCTTAAGTTCTTGCATTGGAGAATCAGCAGAGGAAAAGCCATTCGCCTTCATAGCAGAGATATTAGACAAGCTGAGGTCTAATGGGGTACCTGCAGAATTGATTAAAAAATGCCAGGTTTTATAGCACACAAATCAGGAAACAAATGGTCTAGCAGAGGACACTAACAGAAGGAAAATACTAACCAAACGGCATAGCACTAGCTATAAAATTCCTAAGTAAATCTCTATCCAGTAACCTCGATCCTGCTTTGGGATCATCCGATGCTGTAGCTCCATTTGTAGCAGCTCCAGACGGGGAAGAAGATGCAACCGGTGCAGCTATGGGTTTTGCCCTTGATGAGATACCAATGCTTCCAGTTAGCGAATCAAACAATCCCCCAACTGATGGTGAAGTACTTACAACAACCTCAGGTTCCACTGTATCACCAGAAATGATGTCACCAAATGCATGAGCCACCATGAAAGCCCTGCAACACGAGTGAGTAAAAACCACAAGGTTGAACATTTTTTCGTAGGCGATGTGGTAAGAGATCAAAAACATGTACATTGCCATTGTCTGTACAAGTGATTTTCCTATCCCTGATCTTATACGCATATGAAACAAGGAAAAGGGATACAACTCAGTGGTAACCTTGAGAGAGGGAGATGAAGTTATAAGTACCCAGTGATGGATGAAATGTTAAGCAAGAGAGATGACAAACTCAAATCTTCACCAACAGCTGGTCCACAATCAGATCTCCTGCATAACTTGACGTAATCCTTCATCTCCCTTGGCTCAACCAAAGGCAAAACGAGGATGGAGTAAAGGGCTTTGGTATGCAGGGCAATGGGCCAGAGAATGTTCTTCTCATTCTTGTTAGATTCATCCTCATCATCATCATCATCTTCGCTTAAACAAAGACTGATAATATGACGAGTGATGGGATCATCAACCCAAGAATCCGATCCTTTAGTCGATTGAGCTACACGTATGCCATATCCACGAGTAGAGCCTTCCCTAATTCAGATTACAAATTCAATTCACATTTCGAAATAATCTGCAATAGAAGGGAGAGAGCCGTACCGTCTCTTTCTTCGAGTGAAGGCATTAGAGATTTGTTGATCAGTGGGTAGTCTAGGAAGATCTAAGCCAGCGTTTTCGTTTTCCGACTTGTAAGCTGAGCACCATTGCTTCTCGACGACCGGGAACCTCCTGAATCGAGATGAATTTAAGAGTATGGATTGGGCGAAATAGGAATTGAATGAGAATGTGTTGATGGATTACAAAACCTGGAGAAGACAACAGTGTCCTGATTGTTGATGATCCATAGAGCTCTGATACTGCAACCAGAGGGCATAATTGTGTGCGTGCTAGTAGATGAGATTCCCAGTGACGGAGAAAGTTTAGATTAAGCGAAGAAAGCACATGTTACGGCGGTTCTCCGATCATAGAGCCTTTCTGGTTGGTTTTGGGAAGATGACGAAGTCTCAGACGGGGGAGAGAGACGACGGAGTATCCATCCATCTGAAACGATGATGGGTCGAAATATTTAGGCCTTATTAAAAGCCTAATGGGCCATTGTTATATTAAAGGTCCAATAGTCCCGGCCTGTATCTCACCAACGGTCAAATCCTTCCTTCAACCCTGACTTTCAAATTGGGATTGGTCGCTCTGCAATGAGCTTAATTTACCATCGAGGTCCGTAGAGAAGGAGATCAGCATCGCGTTGTTGAGAGGATAGAATCGTGTCCGCATGAAGTTCATAGAGCCGTCGCACAAACAGAGAAGAGGATGAAGTGGTTGTGTAATGTGACTTGTGAGAGAAGTGATCTCTTGTTATATTTGAGTTGGTTTATAAATTAAGAAATATGCGTTTGTGTTGCTCCAAATGGTTTCAAAAACATACATAAAGATTTGAGGGTAAAGATCAAAATTCCCTCAGATTTCGGTTTTTCGAGTTGATAAAAAAGACAAGAATGATGATAACTAGCAAGGCAAATTAAGATAACCGTAGAAAAAGAGAACAAAAAATGTGGGGGAGAACGAGAAGAGGGTTTGGTTTCGATTAGATGCTGCTAGAGTCACGGCCAAAGACAAAGCGTCGAGCCCAGTCAGAGATAACGAGTGTTCTCGTGCGCCAGCTCACCAGTTTGCTAGCGTAGACAGAGTACCAAAGCCACTGGGAGCTGTGTCCTATGGAGACCCAATCCCCTGGCAGTTCAGCTGCTGTCTGTTCCCCTCCCAGTGGAGCAAACGATCCAAAATGTCTGTACCTGAATGGTTGGAACCTGTGTCGACCCTCTCCTCTAAACCTCAACGGTCCTTCTGGCTTCTTCTCACACTTCTCCATTCTGTTGAAGCATTTTGCCAGGTACTTCCCTTGTTGTGATGCAACCTGTTGTTATCAAGAATTCAAGAATCAGCATCTCTGCAGATTGGTTTTGTTTTTAGATTATGGAATTGTTTCTCACCTGTGCAGTTGCTGGAAGGTTCTTCATCTGTGAATCGACCTCAGAGAGGGCTTGCTTAAACTTTTCGATATTTACTTGAGTGTCCTCACCATTTGCACTCTTGAGCAAGTGTGCAATGTTCTTCAGTTTATTCTTCTTCAAGTATAGCTCCACCTGAGGGTACCTCTGGCAAATGTCTTTCACAACACCATTGAAATCTTTCTTGTTCAAAGTTCCTGTATCTCCCGTGTCAGCTTTTTTGAATATCGCAGCTATGTCTTCCTGTTTGTTCAACAACATCATCAGTCATCATCTGTGAAATGTGTCACAAGGAAGCAAGTGTCTATATATTATATGGGTGTGTGTTGAGATGGTACCATGACTCTTCGTTGGTTGATCGTTGCAGTATCACCTAAAGCGTAGACACTGTCGCATCCCTCCACTCTAAGCCATTCATCAGTTGCCAACACACGTCTCTGCCCCTGTAACCATACATATTCTAGTTAGGTGGACACAAGCAAATGCTTTGGTTAGTCAAATTATTTCTTGATGTGATCAAGTTATCTAACCTGACCAATCTGCTGCATAAAGTCTCTGATGACAGGACGTGAACCAATTCCTGTAGACCACACAACCATACCATAAGGCTCAGAGACAATTTTACCAGTTTCTCTTTCCTTTGTGGATATCTCATCAGCAGTCACTCCCACAACCATTGATCCTGTCTTCAAATCAATACCGTCTCTTTGGAACTTTTCCTCAGCAAAAGCAGTGATCCTCTTGTCAAACCTGAAAGGAGAGTGGAGCCAAAACATTAACAAAAAAAAGCAGAGCAGATTAAGCCATTTATAGAAGCTTGGAGTGTGAAGTTACATGTTGAGAATGTGGTCGCCTGCTTCAAGAAGAGTGATTCTTGTAAACTCTTGGACCTTTGGGTATATCTTAGCCACATCATCAACTAAGAAATCATGTAGCTCAGCTGAGAACTCGACACCAGTTGGTCCTCCACCAACCACAACGAAATGTAGAATCTTTTTCCTCTCTTCTTCAGTTAGATTGGGAAGAGAGGCTCTCTCGAAACAGTCGATGACTGAATGACGGATGTTTAGAGCATCCTCTGCTTCTTTGAGGAAGTAGGCATGTTCCTCAACTCCAGGGGTGTTGAATGTGTTAGGCTTAGCTCCAACAGCTATGACTAGAATGTCATAATCCATGTCAAACTCAGTCGTGCCCTTAAGACTTGACCCATCCTTGGACCGGCAGTGTATTTTCTTGTTTGATGCATCAATCTTGACACACTCTGCTTCTGTGTACTCAAATCCTTTCTGAGAGAGATGTTTAGAAACAGAATCAGATAAAAAATCTCAAAACTTGAAACAATAGTAATAAGAGAAGTTAGTTGCAAGGGTCATGAGAATACCTTGCGGATAAGGCCACGAATGGGTTCAACAATGCTACGGGCTTCGACAGTGCCATTGGTAACACTTGGCAAGAGAGGAGTAAAGAGGAAAAAGTTACGAGGAGACACAACTTGAACATCATAGTTAGGGTTGTTCAAGTAATTCAAGAAGCTGTAGCCGCTCCATCCACTCCCGAGAACGACCACCTTCTTCTTCTTGATTGGTTGGCCATCTGCATCAAGAGTAGCGTCTGCGTGTAGTATACGCCTCAATGGACTCGAGTCCGTATACACAAGTACACCACCACCGCTGCACAAACGTCAATACATAAAAGATCAGAAAGAGAGGAGTATAA
Source organism: Capsella rubella (assembly GCF_000375325.1). Classification (NCBI taxonomy): domain Eukaryota; kingdom Viridiplantae; phylum Streptophyta; class Magnoliopsida; order Brassicales; family Brassicaceae; genus Capsella; species Capsella rubella. The sequence continues at coordinate 14,932,496 of NW_006238921.1, forward strand.
AGACATAAACCAAAGAGAAAGTAAGACTTATTTGAAACCGGATCTAACGAAAGAAGGACAAGGAGAGACCTGAAAGTGCTGAGAACAAGAAGCTTGGAAACAGAAGGGTGAGCCTTGAGTAAGGTAAAAGCTCTCTTGTAAAAGCTATGGAAACTCATGATGTATGGAGGATTCGGCAAATATATTCTCAAACCTCTCTCAGATCCAAAACAGAGCTCAGAGAGAGAGCTTTGTTAGAATTTTGGAAGAGAGGCTGCGAATGTGAATGGTGCACAACTGCAAACTGTCAAGTTACTTTAGGGTACGTGAGAGAGAGAGAGAGAGGAGAGGCCGGCGACACACTTAAACCAACATAAATAAAAATTGAGAAAATAAAAAGACAGTGAGGTATTTAGGAAAATTTGGAGTAACGCCCAAGTAAATTTAGGAATATGCATTTATTATTATTCCTATTCTTTTAAATAATAAAAAGTAAAGAGAAGATTTTTACTAGGGTTTTGACATTTCTCAAAAACTGGAGTTTGACTTTAAACGACATTATGTACCGCGTTCTGTGGACATATAATACGCGGTTTAGTATTTACCAATCGCCAGAATATTTGGATGGTGTTCGTTGTTAGTTCTTTTAATTTGCAAAATAAATTTTAGTTATTTATTTATCCAAATTAATTTTAAGCAATATATAAAGAAAGAAAAAAGAAATATACGAAGAAAGAAAAAAAAAAAAGCAATCACATGTTGCTAAGTTTGTAAACAATTGTCTCAACAATTGGCTTTGTTAAAGTTAATTTATTCGATTTGTTGAAAAAAACAGAATAGAAAAAGAAAGTATCATTGATCGAAATAAGACGATAGTTTCACCTTTAATGTGGAAAGCTTGTGTTACCAGAAATATCTTGGTATTTCGCCGGATTTGATACGATTTAATATTGGAGGATTTTGGAAGATTTTTTGAAGTTATAACCTCGTTTTTATTTTTCTTCCTCGTCATCAATACCCAACTTGCTTTACGGCGAAAAAGAAAAATGAAAAATTAGGTTAGAACTTCAAAAGATCTTATAGATTTTTTTTGATATCTATAGATTATTTAGTCACTTTTAGAAGAAAAAAAATTCAAAAAAATCATAATTCCTCGTTACACTACGATCTAACTCTATTTTAAAATATGTGTTTGTCTAGAATAATTTAAGTTAATTAACTAATTCGCGCGTAAAACAAAAAAAAATGTAATATATTGTATTTTTAAAGAAGGAAAAAATATATTAAAAAACTATATAAAAGTGTTTTTGATTGTTTTCATTGTGTATTTAAATAAAACTATGTTTCATGTTAATTTTTAAATTCCAAGAAACTATTTATAGAGTGAGGATATAAATGTCTTTTTCTTATTTATTTTTAACAGTAAAAAGAATATTAATATTATAAAATGAAAATATTGGATTCTGAGGTTTTTTTATTTTTGTTGATGCAGAGAAGATGGTCGTGGTCGTCGGTTGAGCTATTTTTTGGCTTTCTCCCGACAAAATCCCCAGATCCGATTACTCACTCACTACCAATCTCATTCAATTATAAGGATCTGTATTTTCAATTATGAGGAGGCGTGGTGATAGTTTCCGGCGAGCTGGCCGCCGGAAGATCTCGAATGTTGTCTGGTGGGTACTCTCTGCTATTGTCCTCTTCCTCTTCTTTCTCATTCTCTCCAAAGCTGGCCATATCGAACCCAGACCCTCCATTCCCAAGGTTTCATCTTTTTCCCCAAAGATCTCTTCTTTTTGTTTTTTTGGTTTTGTAGATTTCAATTTTGCTCAAAAAAATCGAACCTTTCTTTCTTTACTTACTGCAGCGACGTTACCGTAATGACAAATTCTTAGAGGGTATGAACATGACTGAGGAAATGTTGAGTCCTACTTCCGTTGCTCGTCAAGTTAATGATCAGATCGCTCTTGCTAAAGCCTTTGTTGTCATTGCTAAAGAAAGTAAGAATCTTCAGTTTGCTTGGGACTTGAGTGCTCAGATCCGTAACTCTCAGCTTCTTTTGTCGACTGCTGCTACTAGGAGAACTCCCTTGACTGTCCTTGAGTCCGAGCCTACTATTCGCGACATGGCTGTTTTGTTATACCAAGCTCAGCAGCTTCACTATGATAGTGCCACTATGATTATGAGGCTCAAGGCCTCTATTCAGTCTCTTGAAGAACAGATGAGTTCTGTTACTGAGAAGAGTTCCAAGTATGGTCAGATTGCTGCTGAGGAAGTGCCCAAGAGTCTTTACTGTCTTGGTGTTCGTCTCGCTACTGAATGGTTTCAGAACCTAGACCTGCAGACAAGCCTCAAGGAAAGAAACCGTGCTGATTCCAAACTCACGGATAACAGTCTCTACCATTTCTGCGTCTTCTCTGATAACATTATTGCTACTTCTGTTGTCGTTAACTCTACTGCTCTCAACTCCAAGGCCCCTGAGAAAGTTGTCTTTCATCTTGTCACTAATGAGATCAACTATGCTGCAATGAAGGCTTGGTTTGCCATGAACATGGACAACCTCAGAGGAGTCACTGTGGAGGTTCAGAAATTCGAGGATTTCTCATGGCTCAATGCTTCCTATGTTCCCGTCCTCAAGCAGCTGCAAGACTCTGATACGCAAAGCTACTATTTCTCTGGACACAACGACGATGGGCGCACTCCAATCAAATTCAGAAACCCCAAGTATCTTTCCATGCTCAACCATCTTAGGTTCTACATACCCGAAGTATTTCCTGCGCTGAAGAAGGTGGTCTTTCTTGATGACGACGTTGTTGTTCAAAAGGATCTTTCTGGTCTCTTTTCGATCGATTTAAACAAGAACGTGAACGGGGCTGTGGAGACCTGCATGGAGACCTTCCACCGCTACCACAAGTACTTGAACTATTCGCATCCCCTCATCCGCTCTCACTTTGATCCAGATGCGTGTGGGTGGGCGTTTGGGATGAATGTCTTTGATTTAGTTGAATGGAGAAAGAGAAATGTGACTGGCATATATCACTACTGGCAAGAAAAGAACGTGGACCGGACCCTATGGAAACTTGGCACGCTACCTCCAGGACTTCTGACGTTTTACGGGTTAACAGAGGCACTGGAGGCGTCGTGGCATATCCTGGGATTAGGATACACCAATGTGGATGCTCGTGTGATAGAGAAAGGAGCTGTTCTTCACTTCAATGGGAACTTAAAGCCGTGGTTGAAGATCGGGATAGAAAAGTACAAACCATTGTGGGAGAGATACGTTGATTACAGTCACCCTTTTATGCAACAATGCAATTTTCATTGATTCCTAGGGTCCATAGTTTTACTTCCACTTCTTAGACAGCTATATCTTCCACATTTGGTTACAGATACACTTGCAAGAGTTTTGTATGCTCTAGGCAGCACCATCACTTACTGTATGTTGTGAATGTGATATTCAAATTCAATGAAGCATCAGCGATTCACTGATTTTCATATATATATTTTGTTTTGCTTTAAACTTCAACTGATTAACAATAAACCCTATAATGTTGGTGACCACATATATAGGCGCAACCAACTCATCTATTGAGCCGCAACTTTTAAAAGTCTGTTTCTTTTTTTACAAAGTTCAAAAAGATTCTCTGTATCTTCTTATAAGATTGACAAGTTTTCTTCTTTCTCACTCAGGAAGCAGAGTAACAATGAAGGGCTGTGAGCATGAACAACAACTCAAAACAAGAAGAGCAAAGTCCCGGGAGGTTAGTTCACGTTTTCTCTCCTCTCCATCTGCGTCTTCTTCTTCTCCAAACCGCAGAAACTCCACTTCTAATTCATCTATCAAGAGAGATGATCAGAACAACAACAGTCTGAAAGTTCATCTCGGCCTGAAAAAGCATGATAGGATGTCAAATGGCACAGAGGTTTGTTTCGGGTTACCAAACCAAAGTAGCATAGAAATTGACACAAAAGAAAACCGTAGGCCTTCACCGTGGATTGATGATGAGGACAGCGTCATACTTCCTGGCAGATTTTCAGTTGATGGATGTGCATTGTATAGAGCATCATCAAGGAGAAACTCATGCTCTCTACTATATGAATCCTTAAACGATGAATCAGATTCAGAGTTGAGTGATGTATCCCTCTCTTCAAGTGTTAGTACTAACCGTTCGTCCCGCAACCATAAACCTGGTATCAAGGTCTCTTCTAAGTATCTACGTGATTTAACAGCTGGACCAAGCAAAGGGAACAACAATGAGACCAAACCAAGGTCACAAGAAGATTTGCTGAGAGCTAATAGCTTTAGGGGAATTGAGAATAGGTTGAAGAGGAATAGTTCAGTGGCAAGGTATGGAAGTTCGATGTCCCAGTGGGCGCTTTCACCAGGAAGATCGTTGGACACTCAGACAGTGACAGTTCCAAGCTCAAAACTAAAGCCTCCAAGAGGGAAAAGCGTGGGTAAACTAATCAACCTCGGTTTTGATTTCTTCAGGAGCAAAAACAAGTCTTCCCCCTTTACCTCACCACTAAAACCAAAGACATGTGACACAGAATCTGTTCATCAGCTGAAGCTTATGAATAACCGGTTGGTTCAATGGAGGTATGTCAATGCTAAAGCCTATGCTGCAAACAATAGCTTAGCCTTCCTAGAAAAGGTAATTATTTTCTACTCTCTGCAAGTGTAGTCATCACCTCTTCTCATGCTTGTCACTTTATTAAGTTTCACATAATCGTGATATCTTTGCTGCTTAGAATCAAATATAAAAGCTAACAACCTTTGTAGAAGCAAATACTCTGTGCGTGGGATACTCTTACCAAGTTGAAACATTTGGTTCTGCAAGAGAGAATCAAACTGCAGAAGGAAAAACTAGAGATGAAGCTGAATTATGTGCTTCTTTCTCAAGTAAGTGTATGAAGTCCAAACACATTTACTTAAAATCCAAGCCATGGAGGATAAAAAAGTATTGATACGAAATATATCGGAAACAGGTTAAGCATCTTGAAGCTTGGGAGGACATGGAAATACAACACCTCTCAGCTCTGTCTATGACTAGAGAATCCCTGCATTCTGTTCTGTCCAGGCTTCCCCTCAAAGAAGGTGCAAAGGTAAATCAAATCATGTTCCTCTGTTATGTTTTTTGGACCTCAAAACAAGTTTTTTATTGTCTCTGTTATTTTCCAACAATTCCTGAGGTTTTTAGGTGAACATCGAATCAGCTGTGACTTTGTTTAAGACCGCGGAAGCAGTCACTGATGCTATCATTTCAACATTAAATAGTTATGCTCCAACGGTAAGTTGTTCCGGCTCTGCGGGTAAATGTGACATGATTTAGTAGTATCTAACCAGTGTAATAAAACTAAAATCTTCCATTAGCAGATGGAGTTTATTGTTCCACTGGCCTCCCAACTTGCGGAAGTGGCTGCACAAGAGAAACTGATGCTGGAGCAATGCCATGATCTTATGAGAATGGTTTCCGAGTTAGAGGTACAAAAAATGTGTGTGCATGAACATTTGAAGACCTGATCTGATATGTTCTGTTTTTGATCATGTTTTGGGATGCATGCAGATGCAGGAGAGGAGCTTGAAGTGCTGCTTCATGATTCAACAAAAACAGACTTTTTGATACAGAACTTGGGTAGTAGCAGACCATGTCAAAGCTTTGCGTCTCTGTTTTTTTATATAAAAGCAAAATTTAGTATCATGATTCAACTGAGCTTTTTTTTAGTTCTTCCACTTAATTATCAGTGATGTCATTTAGACTGAATCAAATCAAAACTGACATTAACCAACATGTATTATACGATCAAATAGGAAATGTAAAGAACTTTCTTGGTTGGAAAACAGATCATGGATTAAAAATTTAAGTTGGTAACCTCAAATAACACCAAGAGAAGCAAAACAAAAATCCCAAAAAAACCTTAATAGTGTAATCAATAGAAAAAAGTAAGATAATTATTCAGTTGCCTTGAGCTGCTGCATGCGGCAGCATCCGCTGCTAACACTGTTGTAGTCAGTGGGACTCAACTTGCTAAGCTTCCCAAGTTTTGTTTCATAGTTTTGGATCAAATCATACCTATACATATATATATATATATATATATTGCAAGAAGAAGCAATATAAATATTCATAAACTATGCTTAGCTCAAATAAATATATAAGATTAGAAACTAACCAGTAGGCTAAACACTGGAATGGAGAGAATCGGTCGTAAAATGATTGTGCTGTTTTCTCAAGCGTCTCTTTCGAACACTCCTCCATTTCATGCACCTCCAAACATTACATGAACATATAATTAAAGGCCTGTTCAACTAGATTAGTGATAAATATATATAAACTGTAAAGGGAGTTAAGTATACCTCACGTAAGAGCCTTAAGGTTTCAGTATCGGATGGAACAAGATGGTAATAACCCATACACATAAGCACTGTAGCACTAGCAAAAGGACCAAACCCCTTTAACTTTTTCAGTTTCCCAACCACTTCATCCACTTCCATCTCTCCCATTTCCATCTTTTCAAGATTCAGTGAACCATTTGCAACCTTCTTTGCTAAGTTAACTATCTGATTTGCTCTGTACCCAAGTTTACAGTGCTCATTGATCACATCTTTATCAAGACTTGCTATTTCCTTGGCACTCGGGAAGTTTCCATTAGCTGATTTCCATGGTTTTGGGTTTAGCCTTCTCCTTTTCGGTACGCTAAGAGGCTTAACTGTGCCATCAGCTAGCTTTGATTGCAATTGGCAGAGACGAGAAGCCATGAGTAGTGTCTTACCCCAATCAGCATTACACAACAAAATAGACTTGACCATGTCTTCAAAGAGAGATGGAGACCGGAAAATCCGACCGAAACCACTCTCCCTTGCGGCCTCATGGACTTGTTGAAACTCAAACATGTCACGTTCGTCCTTGTCTGATAATCTCAGCATCCTCTCCACTTGCTTCAAGATGAGCTCTTCGTCAACTCTAGAAACATTGTTGATGGCGTGGACTTGGATCACAAGAAATGAGAGTCCGGAGGGATGAGAGATGGTCACATCCGTGGAAGAAGAATCCGAAAGTGTTAACGGTCGATGTAATGACTTTGTTGAAGGGTTCCACACGTTTGGAGCCATCATGAAGAAACCATGGTTACACACTGCTTTCTCCATATCGAATGTTCCTTTCTTCTCTCCAAGATGAAGTCTCAAATTCATTTCTTTTGATCTTGATCTTTTTTACTTTCTTGGCTCAAAACTCCATTTTCACACTCTTTCTCTATTACATTTTCTATAGTTGTCATCCTTTTATTTAATAACGTTTAATTAATGGACACACACGTATGTATATACTTTTATACCCTAAATATTCTCTCTAGGGTTTTGGAAAGAGATGTTCTAAGTGACTTTTATACACAGTATTTTTTGCGTAACTAACAAATTTTTTCATAATATTTTGTTCCCTTTACATAGAGATACAATCTATATATATTAGGGACATTACCATTTGAGCTATCATTTGTGCCATTTTTTTCAAGATTGAGATTCACTTTACTTTTTGTAAATGCAATTAAAATAAAATAAATATTCTTGTGGCGGTGCTGTATAATACCAGTAATATATAAATTAACCTAAAGAAGTTGTGAAGTTGTGAAGTTGTAAAGCCGGAAAGCAAAAACCTCTAAAGTCAGTCACTTGAGAGTCACGTACGTAAACCCTAAAATGTCTAAGAAACGAGAAGATCCGCCGCCAGCTTCTTCAAGCGAAGAAGAAGTCTCGGAGACCAGAAGCGGGGAAGATGACGAGTCTTCCTCGGAGGGAGAGGATGTTGTATCCTCACGCAAACCATCAGCCGTGACGATGAAGCCAGTAGTTGCTCTGGCCGCCCCATCGGAGAAGCAGCAAGTTTCTGATTCCGAATCTGGATCGGATGAAGAAAGTGATGATTCCGACTCCGAACCAGAGAATGTTGAGACGAAGCCTCCTCTAACTCAATCCAAAGACTCTTCTGTCCTGAAGAATGAGGTGAGTGATTCCGAATCCGAAGCAGAGAAGAAGGATGACGCTGTGACAAAGCCGACCGTAACACCGTCCAAAGATTCTGTCTTGAAGAATCAAGATTCCAAGAAGGTGAAAAGCTCGGAGAACTCTGTGGCAAAGCGTGCTCGTGAGACAGATGAAGGAGTTTCATCGGATGTGAAGAAGGTCAAGAAGGTTGTCTCAGCCTCTCCCTCAGGGGAAGAAGAGAAGAAGAAATCTTGTTTCCAACGAGTTTGGACTGATAATGATGAGATTGCGGTTCTACAAGGTCTTCTTGATTTCAGAAAGGATACTGGGGTAAGTCCTTATGATAATACAAATACGGTTTATCAGCTCGTGAAGAAAAATATTAGCTTTGATGTTAGTAAGGTTCAGTTCATGGAAAAACTTAGGAGTTTAAAGAAGAAGTATGAGAACAATCTTGGTAAAGCCGCCAAGAATGGTGATGATCCTACATTTGCCAAACCTCATGATCGCAAGGCTTTTGAGTTGTCTAAGCTTGCTTGGGGAGCTATTGAAAAGGCTATTGAATCAGCTGTGAAATCTAATGGGAAGTCGAAGCAAGTTGCTTGTGTGAAGCATGAGCATGATTCTTCTTTGGTCAATGCTATAAACTGTCAAGATCTTAGTGCCAAGTCTTCTTCTCTTGTTAGAACGCTAACACGTTTTGGTGTTGATGAACTTGCTGCTCAACAAGGACTGGATAGGCTTACCTCAGAAGATAAGAAGAGTCTCGAGGAGCAGTGGAAGGCTTTGCAGGTTAGGGAATTTGACTTCTATTCGCAGAAGACCGGGTTTGTTCATCAAGTGCTAGCAAAGATGGCTGAAGCATTTCGATCAAACGCTTAATTTATTTTTTGGTTCTGTCTTTTTTTTGCCTTGAACTCTATTTTAGTTTCTATTAACTCTTGAAAGAGTTTATTTTCGGATATTGGAAGCAGTTTTAAGTTTATTTATCAAAGTGGATTTTCTTTAATTGTTTCTTCTCAGCAAGATTTAAGCTCATTTTTCTACTTGAATTCAAATGGCTTCCACACAGCGATCGAGAGCAACCTCCATTGATGTTTTTGACTTTTGAAATCAAAAAGGGAATCAAGAAAAGGCCTCAACGTAATATATAGCCATGGAGTTTTTCTCATTTAGGTTACTCTTTGCTCTGCGTTTACTAGGACAGTGCTCTTTTATTTATCATAACAAAATGATTGTTGGATCCTCTCTCACCATCAATGCATAGATCAATAGACTCAGGAGCGTGAGGAGGGAAATCTTCAACCATCGTCCAAGACTTTCCATTTCCCAAATTCAAAACCATAAGGTCCTCAGCTAAACCACGACGCAACCCAATATATATCGAGTCTTTTAGTCATACACAACAATTTGTAGTCACCATGAGTGGGATCATAACCCAAGTAGTGGTACATATCTCTCCTCTGAGAATAAATCTAGGGCAGAGTACGTAATAGATTGTCTGGTGCTAGGTTTATATACCATAAGTTTATAACAAATCAAACCATGAACAGAGGCAGAAATATTTTTGAACGGCTCAGGATATAGCTTTTCATATGGTAACTTGCTTTCAGAAGTTGTTGATGATTCACCTCGGAGAATAGATTACAAAATAATATAGTTATGTCCACATTACTAAACTGTCATAGTAACACTTTTTTTTTGGACTCATCATAGTAACACTTTAAAATTAAATAACCTTTTTTTTGACATAAGGAAAAAAATTAAATAATTTAACTAACTCATTAAGCTTTATATATATGTTTGTCAATCACTCAAAAAGTGCATTTCGACATTTGTCAATTTATTTCTAAGTACTACTGTAGTAGTATATATATATATATGCGATTATTTTTTCCCATTGCTTGTCACCGAAGCAAGTTTTTACCCACGTTACATAATTTGATTGGTTTCATATTTATTTTGTAAGATTTTGAACAAGTAAATATCTGAGGTTTGGGTAGCTAAAACGCGTGTCATCAACGAAACCCTATATACACGACACGACGTCATGATACTACGGCTGATGATGCACAAGGCTAGCCCTAACCTACATGGCTACATCCATCTCCATCGTCCAAAATTTACTGCATCAACGGTAATTCTAGAGTAGTACATACCAAACAGTACATAATAGTACAATTTTTAGTACCGACCTATTCTGAATGCATTATATATGTGGTCTCTCTCGAAGAAAAGTACATGCAAATGGCTCCGAGGATCACAACCATCGGAAACTATTACACTCACCAAGACTACTCTGTTGATTTCTTTGGAGATGAATTGATCGTCACGGTAACTCGAACTCCATCCGTAATAAGACAATGGATCAACAAGGTCCACTTCTTCAACCGTTTCACCTCACACCCTCTTGTTGTCGGAGTTGGCGTCTATTGGACACTGCTTTCTCCAGCTGATACTCTCCAGTTATGCGTTGGTACACGATGTATCATCATCCAGCTTTCTCACTGTGACCATGTCCCCTATGCTCTCCACAATTTCTTAGCTTGTTACACGCACGTTGGTGTGTGGAATAGTCAAGACGCAAAAAAGCTAGAGCAATGTAGACATCAGTTGAAGATTGGGAAACTCTTGGACATAAGGAAGTACGTTGAAGGTTCAAGAGGGAGCCTTAGGGGTTGTTCGTTTGAGGAGATTGTTGAACAATGCTTGGGTTATCGTGGCGTGAGGGCAGATCCGGAGGTAAGCAGGAGCGACTGGAGCGTTTACGATCTTTGCCACGATCAGATCCTTCAAGCTTCTATAGATGTTTATGTTTGTTATAAGCTTGGTGTTACGGGACGTCTATGGGAAGTATGATAAAAAGTTGCAAATCTGGAATTGTTGTTATATTGTGAAGAAATATCTAAGCTTCTTGTTAATGTCTTCCATGTGTAAAATTAAAATAGTATAATTAGCATCTTATTATTTTTTTTTATTATTTTTTTTTAATGTTGCTAAATGAAAATGTTGTAAAATATTATTAAGGATTTAAAAAAGGTTTGTAAATGTTATGAGTTTATATCGTCATACCTTTGATGGATTGATTGAGTTTTATTGTAAAGATGCTTCAGTACCGGTTCTATCGGATTATTTATATATGGGAAATTAATTAAAGGCTATTGCTTCTACATTAAGGTGCATAAACATTATAATTACGTACTTAATTAGCTTCTTCTAATTCATAATCAAATTATTTGCCATGTTGTAGCAGTTCCAATAATATTTGCATACATATATCCAAATACAAGTTGGTGAGATATATATTCTGTTAAGCAAACAATAAGTGAAAAATGCATGAAAGGGTAGTAATAATTTATACGTCCACAAGTCTTCGGTCTTCCTACAGAAATGTTTTTACAGTTTTGGTTTTGTTTTGTCAAAAGCTAGATATAAACAGGTCCATTAACACGAATACATCAAATATAGACTAACACAGGTTGCACTAATATATATATATATACATGCATGTCCACATGATCATAAAATCGAATAATTTAATTAACTCATAAACTTTTATATGTCTCATAAACTGTTCCTTTTTATATATATAATATATATGTCTCACATTCAAAATTAGCACCCATTTATCACTATTTTTTTCTTCTTATTATTATAATAATGATCAGGTTTTTTCATTGCTAAACACCAAAATCAAGTGTTCACCCACGTTTTAGGTTTTGATTGGTTGCATATCTCTCAACTCTTGAGTAATTTATTTCGGCCTTGGGGTTGGGGTATTAGATAAAACGCGTGTCCGATGATTTAAAAGGCTATATAGCCATAAACCTACATCCATCTCAACCGTCCAAAACTACGTTATCAATTCACTACAATCAAATCAACCACTCTCTCTCTCTCTTGTCTCAAAGCATTCATTTGTGTTTTCTCTTCTTGAAGAAAGTAACATGCAAAATCAGTGGCTCCGAGTCCGATCGAGGAGGATCACCACCAACCATCACCAACACCACTCTGTCGATTTCCAAAGGTACTTAAAAACTCAAATCCTTTTCTCTTTTGTTTCACTGTTGTTGATGGTATTTTGCCTATTTGCTGATATATATTCATTTTCTTAAATTTCCAAACTGATCATTTAAACGAAACAACTAAAGTGAGAAAATGGATCACGATTCACGAGACCCTTAAATTTTTTTGTTTTTTTTTGGTAACTAGCCTTATACACACACATATACTCTCTTCATCTTCTTTCGACAATTTTTTTTTTTTTTTTGTAAGGGCGCTTAAATCCACTTAAATGCTATATACTAGTACCAATCAAGACTCAAGAGACTACTTTAATTCACCCTAGTAGGTGGCTCTTTTAAATAAAACGCAAGCCATTTCACCTACTTTAATTTCTTGATTTGCAGCCTGTACTCCAAAACCACCAAAACCTCTTCATCTCCTTCAAAACTTGAAATAGAGAAGAAGACTCAAGCTACTTCCACCAAGGTACGTATCACTAATGCTTTATTTTATCATTTCATCAACATTCCTTTCCTAGACAGAATCTTACACTCTTTGAATCTTATACATGTTTGTAGCCGAAACCATCCATGACGACTTTAATCGACTCATACGCTGTACAATGTGCAAAGTGTAAGAAGCTGAGATATATAGAGGCACAAGAAAAGTATGAGGAGATTCGAAGTAAATCACCACACACATGCTTTGAATGCAAGAGCTGTGAAGAACTTGGAGATGTACATGTGGATGTGGACTCTCCTAATGTGCGTTGGTTCTTGGATCAACATGGTATACCCAAAACTCCTAAAGGGTGGAAGAGGATTTTGGTTGTTAGAGGAAACGGCGAGAAAGTGGATGTTTACTACGAAACTCCTCAGCAAAAGAAAGTAAGGAGTCCCAAACAAGTCGCTAAATTCATTCAAGACAATGAAGAATTCAAAGACGACGTTAAGATGGAAGAAATTTCCTTTGTTGCTCCCAAACGGATGAAGAAACCAAAGTCTTAAAGGATGTTTGTTGATAGCATTATATCTCAATTTATGTCTCTTTCGTGTTATCATTTCATGTTGAACAAATTCAAACACTAGAATAACTTTTCTTTTGATTTTATTTTATTATGAAGTTAAGCCTTTAATTCGATTTCTATATCTCTTTGCTTGCTCGTAACATATGAATTTTAGAAGGATTCTTTTCATTTTCTCATATTTGATGATATGTTGATGTTAACTAAAGACTCAAAAGTTGGTAGTTGAATTCAAAAATACATCTAAACATCAGATTTCGTGGTAATAGAATTGAGAGAGATCATCAAAAGAGTGAAAATAAAATAGAAAAGTCCAAAAGACGAAAGCCTCGGACTGAGAGGGAGGGTTTCAGCCAGGTGATATCAAGAACAAATACGGCGTCGTTCAGATGAAGAAACAACATTTCTTAAAGTTTCGGATTGATTCGATTCACTCTTCCTCTCTTCCTTCATCAATATCCCAAATCAATCTCTCTCCTCCTCGAAACGTCTCTTAGGAAACCCTAAAATCAGAAGTTGAGATCGATGGCCTCCTTCGCTCGCCGAGCCATGAGCTTAGCTCAGATCCAATCTGCCCGTGTTCCCGCTTCTATTGGTCAGCGACGTGGTCTCGCCGGCGCCGCTGGTAACTCCTCTCTCTCTCTCTCTCTCCCTCGTCCTTCTCTTTTCGCATTTGATTCGAATCTATGATTGTTTCGGTAGGGGGCGCATAGCTTATTTCGCACATTGTTTATCTAATTCGTGATTTTTTTTTTGGTTTTCACGAATTCTCGGTGAACAAATGTTACAGCTTTGCCAAGTTTTTTTATGTAAATCTCGTGTTTGTTATCCTTGGAGTAGCTCAAGTTAAATCACTGTGTAATCTTTTGAAATAAGAATATGGTTTTGAGCAATTTTTGTGGATTTTTGCGTTTTGTGCAGATCACCATGGATCTACCAAGGTTGACTTCTGGAAACAGCCCACGAACCCAGGAAACTGGAAAGAGGAGCATGTATGTCTATCATCTTTACTTTGTCTGTTTGTGTAATTTTTTTGACTCAGTTTTTGTTATTTGACACCAAAGTTGATATATTGATCTCTTCTTCCCTGACCAATGTGTGCAGTTTGTGCTTATTTCTCTTTCTGGCTGGGGATTACTTTTCTACAGTGGATACAAGCTCGCCACTGGGGGAAGCAAAGAGGTACACTTTCTCTTGCTCTTGCTCTTCCTCCATTGCAGAGGAGCTTCATGTTCCTTCCCTTATACATAGTTTATTCTATCTTTGCAGAGGAGCTTCATGTTCCTTCCCTTATACATAGTTTATTCTATCTTTGCAGAGGAGCTTCATGTTCCTTCCCTTATACATAGTTTATTCTATCTTTGCAGAGGAGCTTCATGTTCCTTCCCTTATATATGTTTTATTCTATCTTTGCAGAAGCCTGTGGAGAGTACACAATGAGTTTCATTGTCACCCGGAAGAAGACCTTTTATGGAGAGACCTCTCATTCTCATGCACTTTGTTTTCCCTTTCAGCATATTGTGACTGGTCTTATGTTTCATTTGAAAATAATATGCATCACTTTTGTGATTTGATGATGTCTGCAATGGATGATTCTTGACAGTTTTGTGTTTCATAATATCCTATGTTTTAAACAGACAGGATTTAAACGAAAGCATTGTCTCGCGATACGTATCTTGATATAGGCTTTGGATTCTTTTACTTTGTGTCGTTTGGATGCCAGTTTTTTGTTGGAGGTGATTCTGCCCATTTGAAAGTACATGTTGACTGATTCAAATGTTTGTAGTTTCTCTTGTCTACAGCTTTTACCAGCACTAGTAATGCGTTTAACTTGACATAGTTTCTTCAGTATACTAATAGACTATTACCTTCACTGCTTGCTTCTTGTGTATTTGTGGCCTTATGTGTATCTGGCGAGGTTAAAAAAGTTCAAATTAGATTAGGTGCAAGTTCTCTTCCCGTATTGGAGCTAAATTAGCTTTCGAAGCCCGAGTTGTTCTTTCAGTTGTTTGTGTTTCCTACTTGGTCTCTCCAGTCACAAAACAGGTGCAACAAGGTAATGATTAAAAAAAAAATGCAGAGCATCCACCATACAGCAAAAGATTTTGCAGAAGAATTAAGTAAGTTAGAGAAAGGAAGTCAAATGAGTTGGGTGTTGGTGGTGAAGTCGAGGCAAGTCTGGCAGTTACAATCAGGGAAACGACAGAGCTTGCAGCCAAAGCAGACACAAGAAGTGCAGCCTTTGCAGGAAGGAGAGCGAGTGCATCCTCTGTATACTTTCCTGCTTCCTCTTTCTTCCTCGTCTTCACATGTTATCTTTTCGTATGGATAATCGCAACACTTCCAGTTGGGCTCAGCCATGGCATCATGGTGCACACGGCATTCACCTCTGGTCCGCAACCTGAACCTCCGTTCCTTCCCGCATCTGCTGCACGCAACTAACTCATCCCGATGAACGATTTTTGATACATTGGATTTCTTTAATGCTTGGTTGTAGTATCTGAGCAACACAGTCTTTGAAAGTGGAACCTTGTCTCCCCCGACAAACACCCACACATTGTTCCTCCAGTTTCTAGAGGTCTCTCTCTCGGAATGCTTCTCGAAGGCAGCAGGCGTTAACTTGTCTACCATCATAAAATCAAAGCTGTCAAGATCACTTTAATAGAAACTTGAACATGTGATTTAAAATGCATTTAGCAACTAAAAAACCATCCTTGCATGGCTCACACCAAGGCAGAGACAGTTTGCACTGTATTCTTGACACTATCATAAAATCCAGTTGTTGAGGTAATCTCACGCATCCATTCACATGAAACATATGCGTAATTACTGATAACCAATTTAGCTAAAAAAGCATGAAGTAAGAGAGAGAGAAGAGAGAGACCTTCTTGGCAAGCAGGAGTGCATTGGCAGGTGATGAGAAGTTCTCCATCTGAGAAAACCCTGAGCCTAGCAATGGCGTCTCCGTAACGGTGGCTAGTGCAGCCACACATAACCTCGACGTAATCGTCTCCCACATGGAGATCACTTATTTCTTGCAGCTCCTCTTTGCTGAACAACTCCTTCGACCCACATTCTCTCTCCATCTCAGGATCCGGACAAGCAAAAAAACGAAGAAGGGCTTAATTCGTAATGTTGTGTCTCAACGAAGCAACATTTATATAGGGATTAGAGCCCTAAACACCAAGGGACAACAAGGTAATTTGACATGAGTAAAGGAAGAAAAAAAGCCCTAAAAGGAAGAACTAGCATCAGTAGCAAAAGGATCTGATAATTATATCAAAATCTCAAAAGGGTTAAAAAGCTTTTGGAGTAAAACAAAACAGAGAGACTTAGGGGAATTTGAAAGACACTATACAGACAGAGAGAGAGAGATGATGGATGCGAATTAGGTGGATGGCCAAAGAAAAACACACCAAGTCGTCGTGGGAATTGTGAATCTTTTTATAAATAGGAATTCTCATTTATTAACATATTTACGTAACGTAACGTACATACATAGAGATGTACACTTGTAATTTGTTGTGATTTGTCCGTATTTGGTTGGTTGATTGAATATATATAAGACAAGAGATTAAGTAAGCTGCTTTTCTAAACCCACAGATAAATTAAATTACCTCTTCTCTCTTTTTTTTTTTTTTTTACTCACTTTAGTTAGAGCTCTCTGTTTCAGTATAATTAAGGTTAGTTTCTACAGGTTTCATGGGTTTATAATGCTTTTTTTTCTTTGAGTTAGGTGTATATGACAGTCGCATCTATGTCCTTATTATTCTCAATTGCGGCCCAACAACCCCTATGTGCCCAATGCATATGCAGAGACCAGTACACACACACCTTTAACTTTAATTGTCTCTGTCAATGTGTGTAGGCATGTCATAAGTTACATGTATAACAACGTATACAACAACATTACCTCCTCCTCCTCCATCTTATTGCAAACCCCAAAATTCATCAACCAAGAAGATACAACTCAAGTCAATAATGAGCCGCACCAAACTCCACCTCATCCCCACGTTGTTCTTAGAGACTTTTTGACCCTCAAATTTTACCTACGACCCAAATTAATATTAACTAATAGCATGTATAGTTGTCTTTTCATTTTTTATTAACAAATCATATACATACACCACAGCCTTCATATCTATAAACTTAGAAAAATTGCCATCTAGATATGCATAAGAAATCAGATTTAACAACTGATGCAAAAGGCACACTAAAGAACTCTCTCACAGTCATGTTGTCGTTAAGGCAAAACACCAGTGATGAGAATTTATGTTTTGGCCTCTCAATGAACGTATCATCATCTTTGATCATTTCACTTTTGCTAGATTTCAATCTATACTCATGGCAATACATTATAGCATATTAAACACAAGACGAAGATAAATGGTCGATGTCGGTAATAATACTTGTTCTACAAATGACAACATCATACTGTTTTCTTTTGTTTTACTCTGAAACTTTTGAACTGATGCTCAAGTCCATATATCTTTGAGCAATCTGGTCGGGTGTATAGTCAGTATAATACCCTTTTCCCACAAGCAGACCTTCCTCTCTGCCAAGCCTCTCAATCAGTTCTTGTACTTCCTCTCCTCCGACTTGGCTTGGATTCAACAGGTTACAAGCGACCTCTATAACTCCTTCCCCATGCACAAGCGCCATTGTCTGCACTGAAGCCAAGCCCCCTCCTCTCTCGCTCGCCTTCCTTGCTACTCTCCTCACTGCCTTGAGATTGTTTGACATCACTGGTACGTTATAGTTACTCACCCACCCGCACGCCCCAACCGCTACAACCCCTTTGGTTTTGCTCACCTCTTGTGGCCCTGCGTCTGGCTTCACTGGCACCATCTCCAGCTCCAACCCACCTGCCCATTCATTTCCCTCCCTGTTTGCTCTGAAGTACCCCAGTTTCCTTCTGATCGAATCCAGCGTGCACTGCTCCTTTTCTGCTGCTCCATATAGATATGTAGGAACTGCACCAGGGAGGGTCGTATATCTCAGTCCACATACCAATACAGCGAATGCTACAAAGACTTTCATTTTCTATGGCCTAGACGATGATGAGACATTAAAGCCAGGATGTAACTCTGCCTATCACAAAGTACACATCAACTACAGCCTACAAAAACTACAAACAATGCTCTGCTAAGAATACTAACCACTACAAAGACTTCCATGTTCTATGGCCTAGAGATGATGAGATAATAAAAGACATGACATCACTCTGCCTATCACAAACATCAACTACAACATACAAACAATGTTCTGCTGTTAGCAGAGTATTACTTCGAAGACTTCCATATTCTATGGCCTAGAGATGATGAGATAATAAAAGACATGACATCACTCAATCTATCACCGAGTATACATCAAATACAGCAAACAAACAATGTTCTGCTCTTAGCTTAATAAGTGTCTTTTAAAATTCAGGAACTCACATGTTTGTGCCCTAGGTCTTCTATTAAATACTGACCTCTAAGAATGGAGCCGATGTCCATTGCTAGGGAATTGGCAACGGAAGAAACTTGGTCTAAAGAGGTTTGAGACAAGGGGTGAAAGCATATGTGGTCGACCACTCCAAGGCGGGGATGGGATCCAGAGTGCAACTCAAGGTTGATGGTGTCGAGAGCAGTCTTAACCATTGCAAACACCGCATTCTTAAGGGGAGAAGATGAGCCACTACTAGCAAGCGAGGATACAACAGTGTAACCGACCCTGCCATAAGCGGCATCTTCAAACTTGTTGACGATTGCAGCAGGTGGAAAAGGCTTTACAGCTCTCTCAATGGCTTCGAGGGCCGTCTTATTCCTCGCTTCAGATATGTAAACCTTGCAGCAACCAAGCATTTCTCTCAACATCTCCCTCCGACCACCACCTATAGATATATGTAGAGATGTGAGTGCGTTTTGTTCGTTACAAGGATAATAAAAAACAGAAGCTCTGACTCTGACATTATCCACCACATTAAGATTTGTGGTCAGCAACACACATGTCCAGATTAAAAGGAAAAGCCAATAGATTGTCTACACGCCTCTTAAAAGAGAGAGAGAGAGAGAGAGATTGGTAAAGATAGAAACTTTAAAAGATACATACATACAAATACAATACAAGAGGTCGTCGTCCTAGAAGTCGAGATTGGAGGAAGGATTAGGGTATCCATTGTACTCCAATTGTTTCTTGGGAATGCCGAGAGATGCGCAAATGATGTTGAATTTGACTCTGAGGTCATCCTTGATCCCGTCTTTGGCTTCGTCCTCGGGATCCAAAAGAGGGAACTTGAGGAGCAAGACATGGAAGTCATTGAGATGCTTGTGGAGCTGAGGGGAGAAGCGAGTGGGATCGATACGGAGAGCTGAATTCCAAAGAAAAGAGCAGCCTTTGTAGAATCCGATGAGCTCCCCTGTCTCGAACCCGAGTTTCAAACCAAGATGACGAGCGTCTTCACGACCCGACACAAGACCCTCTTTGTAACCCTCGTCGAAGCCTTGTTGAATATGTGTCTCCTCTAAACGCACGACACAGTCGAGGAAATCATCTTCGTTCAGACCAGCAGAACTCATAGAAACTTGTTTTGTATTGTTGTTGACGAAAGCTAAATCAGACTGAACACCCAAACCAAACAGAAGAAGAAGAGTATAGAGATCGATCTGTGATATGCTTAACAAGGTCGAACAAGGAAAGAGATTATCAAAACTCACCAGTTCGATTCGATCGATTGCACTTGCCAGCAGAACCAATCAATCAATGGAGGAGGTTGAGTGAGAGAGAGACGTCAAAATGTTTTTCTTTTTGTTAAATTCAATTTTAGGGTAAAGGATAAATAAACTGGACATGATGAATACTTGGGCCTTTGTTGGGTCAAAAGTTAGCGGCCCAATATAGCTGGTGCAAGCCGACATGATATAAATAATTTCTCCGGCTATGGAGATTGGTAGTTGCAAAAGACTAGTGAAAATGTTAAGATAGATGCAAAAAAAGACATCACGACACAGCAAAATAGAACAAATCATCTGATCTCCAAGATCGTCATCCCTTGTATTGTATCTTCGCTCTTTTTCTTCTTCTCGTGTTTAACTTTGACTCCGAAAACTTAAGAGGAGTCGGTAAAGTTGCAACCAAAATTGACTTCTCCCACGACAATTTGCAGCCAAGACTGGCAAGATGTTTCCTCAGCTCGATAGCACTCATCTTCAGATCTTTAGCTATGTCCTCTGGATCGGTCTTGAAGTTATCCACATGAAGGGCGAGCACAAGCACGTAGCTTATCATAAGGTTGGTCTTGTCAATAGAGATCTCATTCAGGAAAGGATATTTCTTGAACAAAGTGACACATTTCTGATGGATGATTCCTGGAAACTTATGGCCTTTAGCAGAAACGAAACCACCCGTTGAGTACATGTTTTTGAACTTAACCAGATGTGTGAGGAGTGATAAGGCAGCAGAAAGCATCTTCTTCTCGGAATCATCCTGCAAACAGAACATAATGAAACCAAAGCATAAGGTGGTGGTGCAAGCCAACATGATATATATATTGCGTGTGAATCAAGTGTTACCTCAATATCTCGCAACTTGTGCAATCTGTTGCGGACAAATAGCGGGTAAGCATTGACCGCTGCTGCAACAGATTCATCTTGGAGAAGGAGGTAAATATCTTGAAGGGAGTCCCATTCTTCCTCTTCGATGATTTTATCTAAAGGATAAGCTTTAATAGGAGTAGTTGCAGAGGCATCATAAGGAGGAATGTTGCGCGCAACAATACAACTGGTGCTTCTGTTACTATCTCCAATATTCATATTGTCCTGCTCCTGCATAGAGAGACACATTGCATCATTTTAGAAATAGACATTGTAATCCTCTCAAGATAACTAATATCAAAGGCTCTAATCTGATGATCTGTAAACATGCCAGCCACAAAGAAGCGATTAATCAACAAAACAACAACAAACAAAAAGAAAGAAAGAAAAAGAAGAAAGCAGAGTATCAACCTTATTGGTAGCAACCGGAAGAATTCTGATCCTCTTGGTCTTTCCGTTACCAAATCCCAATGCATATGTATTAGTCCCCGGAGCAGCAGCCTCGCCGGAGAAGCTAGTTCCCGTGAAGTACACGTTTGCACGAGGCGGGCTTACCACAACCTCAAACCTCTCATTCGGCTCATCCTTATCCCTGCAAACCGTTACCTTAGGGGTTTCATTAACTTTCTCGCCTGTCTCTGGATCTTCCTCACAAGTATTGTCATCTTCGTGATGATCTGTGGAGTTGCTAGCTCCGGACTCTTGATTATGGTGTTCGTCTCCCATGGTGATGCCTGCAAATACACCAAAAAACACTATCCTCTCTTACAATAATGAGATAATAAAACAAAACCCTGTTCTTAGTTAAATAAAGTAACTCTCAGTGTAGATTTCAAAACAACAAGCCCTTGTTCACTCTACATACTGGTCTACTTAGACGAATATAGATATATAGGGTTTAAAACAAAAAGAAGACGAACGGTTGCGTACGAAAGAGAAAACAAACCTTGTTGTTCAAAGTGTAAATCTCCTTGAGCGTCTCTAGTTCTAATCTCCCAAGCTCTTGTGCAAAAGAGTTACCACCAAATGGGACTTCAGAGAAGAGAACGATGTAGCATATACAGTGGAGTGGAGTGGAAAACCCTAAATTTAATCTCGACTGCTGGTGGTTTCATTCATTATATGGTTATATAATATCTCCTCGGTCAGGGCCGGCCTAAACAATTGATTTTGCCCCCAAAAATTCCCAAAAATCTAGTGCACAAAATTATTGCGCCTCCAAAATTTTTCAGTTTGACAAAATAGGCTCCCAGTTTTTTGTTTTTTGAAGTTTCAAACATAACCCTTTGGCACTAAACGTATAGCTTCAGCTTGTGATCCGAGATCTCCACCCATTACCAAATTTTATGTCTCGTATTTTATTAGAGATAGTTCATATGTATAATGTTTTCTAGTATTATATGACTTATATAATTTTTCATCATGTTGTCACTATATATTGATATATTCTAAAATAATACAAACAATGTATGTTTATATATTAACTATTAAAAGTGAAAGTGGATGTATATAGCAATTGATATATAAAATTGGAATAATGGTATTATATAGTGAAAAAGTTGATTATAATTTAGGATTTTTATGAACAAATGATTAAATACATTCAAAGTATAGATTACAAACTTTATAAAAAATAAAAATAATTTTATCGAACATGAGTAAATGGAATAAATTTTTTAGTTTATCCCATTTACATGTTGTTTTATGTTTACAAAGTATGGTATTATATTTTTTAAGTGCAAGAAGTGAAAAAAAAAAAATTGTTGCCAAAAGCATCAACTGTTATCCTATGCATTTAGTACATACGCGTCTTTGCCTTAAACAAAAGAAAGAGAGACAGAGAGAGAGAGAAGACGCCTTGAATGGTTCAAGCTGTATAGCAAGTTGGTGGATTATTCCTTCGTCTTAACTCTCTCAAGGGAAGCGAAGCACAAATCACATTCGTGTGGCTTTCTGCTTTTTCCCACTGACCAAACTTGTTTTCAAGAGAGACTTTTTAAGTAAATGGATCACTTAGCATTAGTCAAAAGCAGAGAGACAAATAAGGATTTAAGTCAGAAAGAGAGAGAGAGAGAGAGACAAAAAATAAACTCATTAGCTAGGAGTCTAATAAGGTAGCTAGGCAATCAAGCGACATACAATGGCAAGTAGCTTGTCGATAAAAACAAATGAATGAACACTCAAAACACTCAATGGTAAGATTTGAGGACAGCGCCGCAGAAATGGCAGACAATAGCCTTCCAAGCTTTGTGGTAAAATGGTACTCCGCAGAATGTTGTGGAGGTTCTCATGTCCGCAACCACTGCTCCTCCTCCGCATCTCGAGCACAACCCGGCCGCGGGCTTTCTCCCCCGGACTTGCTTCCTCTGGTCTACAAGGAAACAGAAGATGGCCATTTCTTTTTATTCTTCTTGAATGTTGTTCTTGTGTTTCTTTTTTACTTCAGCCTTCTCAGCTTAGTGTGTGTGTCTTAAATAGCAAGTTTTGGAGTTATCCAACCGTTTAGATGGAGGCCGTGTGTCACACACAGATACAGCTGGCTCGCTGACTTCCATTGACTTTTGTATATTTTTTTCAATATTTCAAAAACTTGACATTGAATTATAATCACCCACTTGTGCAACAACATCTTCTCATCATCACTCTGTCTCAACTGTTTGACTATTTAATACCACAGAAGCCCATTTCCTCATTTACTACACCCATTGACTTTTCTGTTCGTAGCAAAACATTATTTTACTACAAAACGATGCCTAATCTAATTCTAAAAGGCCAACCAATACGTTAGTCGTCATCACTTATGTATTTGGGGGACATATTCACAAGTCCTGTGAGCGGGACATTGTTCATCAAAATTTGGAGCTTCTTTGAAAGACGATTCACTGTAATCTTAGTTAAATGAAATCCGAGGTAAACAAAGGAGAAGTGAGTGGCGGAGTAAGTAATCCCTCTTGAAGAGAGGAAGGATCTAAAGTTTACTGTTTGTATGTTAAATGGGAAAAAATGGGAGATGGGTTAAAGGTGTGTGTGTATAGTGTGGTCACAGGTCAGAGAGCTGCCATCATTGCTCGTCTTGTCGCCTCCTGCTTCATCTCTGCTGCTTTCCCGCTCCCCCTGAAGTACATGTACACTTGCTGTTCCCACACAAACAGAACAACTTGTTGTTAACCACTTGTTCCCTTTTTTCTACTTATTCATATCTAAATGAATAAATGATGCAGGAAGTAAGGGAACCTGAATAACCCAGATGCTGACGAGTGACTCCAGGCAGAAGAACCCAAACCCGATAAAGTAGAATATCTGCCACCCCACCAAAAGTTAGTCACTACAAAAGTTTTAAGTTATTCCCTACCCAAGTTAAGTTTCGACTTACCCCGACCAAGATATTCCCACTCAATACGTCAATGGCCGGCAATATTCCTCTGCATAACACAACAATATATCATTCTACCTTTTCCTTTTGTGTGATTTTGAATCTATTTTGTAACTTACGTCAGAGATTTTCCCTTGAAGATAATTGGAGGAGCCACCGCCGCAAACACACAAAACCCTATGTGAAACTGCAATCATATTGTAAGCTATATTACTCACTTCCCACCTTTTGATGTGTCAAAACCATTACAAAAAAAGTTCACTAAACCAAATGGAAAACTCACCAGATATGTGAAGAAAAACCACCCAAACTTCAGAGCACTATCAGTCCTGCACACAACCAAATCAACCCAATTCTGACTCTTATTAAGATGCTATCGGGAACTTCACTCTTTTATTTTCCCCTCTTAATAAAGGAACACACCACACAACAGCAGATAATGTACAATATTTTCAAAGACCAATCTTAAGTAAAGTGGCGTGAATACGCGCATATACCTCATGGCACGATAAAGAGGGCGATACCACATAACATAAGCTCCAGGAACCCCCGATATGAAATAGATAATAGCTAGAAACCATATTGTTGGACCTACATCCAAAGTGCATAAGTCAGCAGATTGGCCTCATACAGGCTCAGTGTACTTGACAACTTTTAACTGTTCCAAGAATTACCTTCTCCCTTAATCCATGCAGTGGTAACTGCAACAATGTTCCATAACAGACACACCACAAGACCTACCAAACAGAGATTCAGACAGTTTAATAATAACTCACGAAATTGCAACTGCAGATGGGTTGATCATTTAAAAGAGGAAACACAGACCCAGCATTGATGTGAAAGCAACATATTGGATTCTCTGCAGATGGATGGGTATCTCATTTGAAATGTCATGATGGATGAGAGGAAAAAAGGGTGGCCAGTTTTTCTCTTCTATCACAATTCCGGCTACCAAAATAAAGATGAGAGTATAAGCATTACACATGGAACGATATGCCAGATTTCTACAAAAGATATAATTGACAAAGATACCCTGTGCTATAGCATCTTCTTTCCGCTTGAGTTCCTGGAAAATATCAACAACAGATTTAAGAAGACATAAAGATATATACTTGAAACTTGAAAGGTTGTAGCTACAAACTATACTGAGGTCAAAATTTACAGATTATATGATACAAGAGTGAGGTGACAGACTAAATATGCTTTCACCCATATAACACTTCTAAATGAAATGCAATCCGATGAAAACTAATCATTCTTGGTTCGGGCAAAATTAAATACCTACTGCTAACAATTTGGGGAAATGACATCATGGTATGTGACATTAGTTTGTTTCAAACCCAATCACAGCTTACCTGCTCCCGCCGCTTCAGTTCAGCCTCTTTTTCCCGGAGTTCCTTCTCTTTAGCTTTTAGATCCTAGAAGTTGGCAATCATTAAAATTGTCTCAGGGGATATCCTGAGATGTAGTTGGTACTTAGTTAGTCTTCTGTGGATGTAGGAAGTACCTTTCCGGAGTCTAGAGGAATATCAACTGTGGCACCGCGGTCATATGGCTCAGGGGGAAGAGGAGAGAGCTTTGACGTTGCGGCTGGCACAGTTCCAGGATTCTGAAAACAAAACTTGGTGAAGAACTTAAGAGAGATGTAAAAAGGAAAAAAAAAGAGGCTAAAACAATGGAGATCCATGAGCGCTTTAAAACATCAGAGACAAAAATACAGTGGACAAGAAACTGATATGAATGTGTGACAGGCATTGCAAGTAAGTAAAGCATCACAACACATTCAAGACAAGAAAAAAATATCAATGGCCTTGAAAAACTTGGATCAAGCTTCAAGTCTACTACAAGTAAGCACTAAATGGAAACCAAAAAAAGATGTAAGTGGGAAATCTAACGCTTATGCACAAGAGATAATAAAAATCTGAGATTCGTGTGGACACAAAAGAGAAGCTCATTCAAAATAACAAGCACCCAACAGGCAATGAAAAAGGCACCTAAACCATACTTTGATTGTCCTGATCCCTTCTTGAAAATTATTGAGGCTATTGACCAACTTGAATTAAGGGAAAAGTATAGATCCCTTGAAAAAACAAGCGTTACACTGATCATCAGCCTCTATTCTAACAATAGTTGGCTACCCTAGAATGAGCGAAACCATTAAGGCAAATTACATTCTTTAACTTGAAATCAATCAATCAATCGAGCAACTACGTTTTTTCCTTGTGCATTGAAACCGAAAATTCGATCCCAGGAATGGAAGTATTTACAATTAACATTACGTACACGAATCAATCAGATCAGAAACAATGTGATTCAACACGGCGGCGCTGAATAAAAAAAAAGAGGAATCCCTAAATGATGATGATGAGATTGAATCGAGCTTACCGCAAAAGGATTAACCTCGCCATCATCGAAGGAAGGAGACTGGTAGCGAGACATTTTGCACCGGAACTCAGCAGATCCAACCTCTCTAGACGGATCACACAGCGAGCGAGAGTTGAGATGAAGAACTTGGGTTAAGTTTAATTAGAGTAATTGTGTTGTGTGTTTGGCGCGTCTTGGTTTAGACCCGGTTATCTAAACCAGAAATAACCGACGAGAACCGGGTCTAAATTAAAAGGTTACCATTAATCTTAGTTGCCAAACAAACCTACAAAAAATATATTAGTTTCATGAAAGTCCAAACCACTTGCCAAACACACTAAAATACAGCCAAAAAAACATAATTAGTTAAATAAAAAATAAAAAACAAACATTATCTATATTTATGAAAATCAAATCAATTTTGTTACCATAAAAAAATGGACAATTTAGTTCAAAAATTAATATATGTAAACATATTTTTAACTTGAATTATATATTTTATGATATTTCGAAAATAATAATTTATATTTAACAAAATCAAATATAACTTATAATCATATTTGATGATGTTTCAAAGATTCTCTCTATCAAGATTAGCCCCTACCAAAAGAATGATATTTTAGGTTGGCACTATACTGAGAAGGGTAGTTACACGGTCAGGTCTGGTTATTGGTTGGCAACTCATCTCCCGGATTCAGATTGGAATTTTACTCCTCCTCCTGGTGATCCTATTCTTAAGAATGCTATTTGGAAGTCTCACACAGCTCCAAAATTGAAACACTTTTTATGGCGTGTTCTCTCTCGTGCTCTGGCTACTGGAGATGAACTTGATCGTCGTCATATCAGTTCTGCGCGAATTTGTAAAAGGTGTGACTCTGATACTGAGTCTATTGAGCATCTTTTCTTTAATTGTCCTCATGTTGTTCAGATCTGGAGAGCTTCTCACGTCCCTATTCCAAGTCTCATCAATCCGCACGCAAGCTTGGAAGTAAAGTTGAGAGATATTTTGAATTTCCATAATTATAAAGGGATTTTTGACTTGATCGCTCATTTGCCGTTTTGGATACTTTAGAAAATCTGGAAGAGTCGCAATCGCTTGGTTTTTGAACGGAAGCATAATAATTGGCAGAGAGATCTTAGAGAAGCACGTCAAGAGGCAGAAGAATGGTTTATTGTTGAATCTTCTATTTCGGAAAGGGCTAATGTTAATCATAGAAATCATATTTCTTTGCCTGTTTCTCGTCGGGGCTGGTGTAAACCTGATTTGAGTTGGGTTAAATGTAATTATGATGGAGGTTTTGCAAATAGCCAGCTCAGAGCTACTATGGGTTGGGTGATTAGAGATGATGCTGGGAGTTTCTTGGAAGCAGCCCAGGCTTCGGGTTCCTTTGTTTCTTCAGCTCTTGAAGCTGAATGCCAAAGTCTTGTTTGTGCTATGCGATCAGCTTGGTTCAGGGGTTATAAGAAGGTGATTTTTGAAGGAGACAATCTCTCTCTTGTTCGGCTTTTAACAAATTGTACTATAAAATATGATATCATCAATTGGATTCATGAAATCAAGGGCTGGGAAGCAAGATTTGATGCGGTGGAGTACTCATGGATTCCGAGATCTTCAAACTTTCCGGCTGATATTTTAACTAAATTTCAACGATTGAATATCTCTGAGTTTTCTTTTTTTACCTCTGCTTCCACTTGTATTATTTCTGCTCTGTCTAACGATTCAGTTAATTCTTAATAAAGTAGAAGGTGTTAAAAAAAAAAAAAAACTTATAATCATATATTTAAGAAAAAGAAAAATAATAAACTAGGAAAATAGAAAGAAAATAAATATGCTAGATTATGAAATAAGCGATTTATCAAATTATACATAGTATAAAACTATGAACTAATAAATCTTTGACATAGACATCAACGTGTAACAAAAACTAAGCATGATTTATTTCTACTCATTGTTTAATTTGTTTCTTCAATTATAAGAGAAGCATGTACGTTGATCAAGAAAGGTTTTTGATATTTTTAATCATACTTCTACGAACTGAAATTTGGACAAACTATTATGAGTAGTAATCAAGTTATATACTTCATGCCTATCTCACTATTGTTAATCTTACTGACTTGATGATGTCTGCTACGAATGGAAAATAGGCAGCAAAACATATAATATGTTCTCTACGAGTCAAGTGTATTATCAACTTACTCTGAAACCTTTGGTATATTGGAGAGAAGCAATTTGGAACTTTTATATGGTATATATTTCTCTTGCATAATTTTTTTTTTCTTTTCTCTATATATAAAATAATAATTTGACAAATTACTCTTATGCATTTCATTGTAACTTTGTGTTATATGAAAACTATCCAAATCATTAATAATAATTGCCTTCCACTTTCTTTAACCATTTTAATTATATGAATGGTAGTCTGTATCCAAACAATCTTTTCATATTAAAACATTAATTAACTATTACAATATGTACTTATTCTACATATTATTAATTTCAAAATTAATAATTACATTAAAATTATGCAAACTTCATATTTATCTGAAACCTCAAACCAAAATTATATACTACAACTAATAAAAATTTATTAAATTAATTATGTTGCGGTATATCGTTCAGTCATACAAGATATAATAATTTTAAACTAATTTAAAAACTAAAAATATCATAAACATTAATCTTATTAAAAATATAAAATATCACCATTAATCTACAACTGAATTTTTTTTCACGGGAAAAATGAATTTTTTTCCAAGAATTTAATCTATTTATAATACAAAACCATAAAAATTATATATATAGGTGAATAAAAAAAATGATCATGTAGTGTGCCACGGGATAAATTTTATCCATGTACGTATATAAACTACAATGGTTAAGGTTTTATATAAAAGATACGCATAAAATACTAGATCCGTGGTGTACCACGGGGTAAAATCTAGTGAGTAAGTTATTTTTAAAACCATGCTTATGAGATGGAAAAACATGACCTATATGAAAGATGACGGGATGAATTTTCTATTATGAAATAAACAAACTATATTTCTCTTTCTTTTTTTATATGTAGTTGTCATTACTAATAACAAAAACAAATCCTAATTAAAAAAAAAGAATACTAAACTGAGCCTACTTAAATTTGAATAATGAATGTTAATAATATTTTTTAAAATTATGTTTATAAACATGACTCCGCACATTAATAATATATTACAAATTTGATAACAAACTTAGTTTTGGAAATGAATCATGCACATACGTGCGCGTCCGAACCTAGTAACATTTAACATTAATTACTTTTATAATACTATGTATTTTGTAAGATTATAATACACACTCAAAAGTCAAAAGTCAAAAGTGCTACGTGTTATTGTCATGTTTCTCGTTCTTTGTTTGACAACCCCAAATCTTCTTTATCGGTATCTTGAATTATTTTGGTTCTTCAGTCACTTAACTTTAAACGTTTTCACTTGCTCATTAAATTAAACAACTTTGTGTCCTTTTCTACCAGAGCTTCTTGTTGTTCATCGTGTCTCACAGTACCAATTCAAAATTTATTCACTGTCAATAACGCATTCATCTCCTTTAGCTCATATTCCACCTTCAATACAATATCCACGAACCTAACTGATTCCTTCCCTCTCTGTTTAGTACTCTTTACCTATGATCTAAATGTACAGAATGCTCAGTAGCAAATGATCTAAAGCCAAAACATCGCACCAACTCAACCACTATATAGCATACACTACTCACTAAATTCTGATTTCTTGGACAACATATACTAATCACAGACAGTCACACACTTGGAATTAGCATCAGCTAGATGAACACATACAAAAATGGCAACTAAACGTACTGCTGAGAGAGTTTCAGATTAAATAATGATATAATGCTGCAGCCATACATGTTGTAAGAGCATCATTAAAGGTGTATTCTTGAGGATGTATCTTAGACATTAATAAGTATATTAATAATGAAAAAGTGTAAGTTAAGAACTTTTGATTTTGAAGTGATTATTGGTTAATCTTCTAGTATCTTAGCGTTTTAATAATATAATAATATTAATATATTGTTTAATTTATTAATTAAATAAATTATTAATAAAATGAAAACTTATAAAAATAAACATAAAACATATTTGAAAAGTAAAATAAAAAGATAATACAGTTCAAAATTATTAATAACAAAAAAAACAATGAAGTGAAAATGAAAAACATAAAAAGTTGCAGTTCAAAGATAGTAGCTAGTTATTTGCTCTGTGCATTGGTTCTTTTGGGTATTGGGTTTGGAATATGAACTCAACATGTGTGTAATGGAAATATATGTTTTATGAGGTGCCTCAACCTTTTGTAGGAGCATTCACAGGACATTCTTTAGAGTTCTCTTTGGCTTCATAATATGCAGCATTCAAATTCTTGTTGCCAGTTGGTGTGCCGACCATGCACCATACTTTATACTGTTATGAACATCATCTTCGCTATATGACTTAATCACAAAGAATTTAGCTTTCAAGAATCTTTGCTGGGGTTGATGCTAATCTGCAAAACAAACATAAACCATATTCAAGATATGTGCTTCAATAACTTTTATTGGAAATGTGGTTCAAACAACCATATGACCCAGCAACATTACATTAAGTCCTTGAGACCAGTTTGCTCTTTTGAGCCTAAACCAGTGATATCTTTATTTGCAGGTAAGATATGCACTTCTGCAGAGTCTTTCTTATCAGAAGATTTCTCAGCAATACTTCCCTTTTAAGTGTAGCATGTCTTCAGGTGGAACTGAACCTGAATCCCCAATGTTGAGGATTGATGCATTGGGTGCTGAAAAATCCCCAGAGCAGTCCTTGACACCAGTTTGCTCTTTCAAGCCTGAGCCAATGATTTCTTTGTTTGCAAGTCTAATATGTTCTTCTGCAGAGTCTGTTGGTGATGCATAAGCATATCCTTGTTCACGAAACGGCTGCATAGAACCTCTTTACAACAAAGACATAACCAGTTCTCTACGGGATTTTGGCACCTTATACACATTAGAAAGTAAGATAATATAGTTAATACAAGAATGATGTTAATATCAAATATGTTGCCAACAAAAACTATAAAAGCTCTGATACAATGCTTGAGATTGTTTTCTAAGAATTCAGAATTATTAAACACTCCCTACAAAATCACTAAACACTCCCCTACAAGTGAAAATTGTACTAAACAGAATACCAAACACCCTCTACAGCACAAAAGTATCTTATTCTATCTTCAACTACAACAAAAATAACAAAGAGGAAGAGCCAAATCATACATTTTTAGCCTTGGAACTACAGAGAAACAAAGATAAAACTAAATCTAAGTTAAATTCTGTAATGTGCAACAACCATAACTCAATGCTCACATAAAATTTAATCTAAAAGAACGATGACAAGAACAACAAAACAATCACAGGGAACTCCACAATCACAAACTAGGTCGCAAATAAGTATTTCAAAGAGCTGTTAAAAGATCAACATAAACACTCATTTATAAGGTAACTTGCATGTATGTACCTGACTCTCAACGATTTTGGGATGGAGAAACAGCAGGGATGAGACGCTTCGGACGAGAAGAACGAGATCCACAACACGGAGAAGACGGAGAGACGAGAACACGGTTAGACGAGACGGAGAAGAAGATCTCTCAATCGTTCATCGATTCAATCTCTCAAAATCTCTCACTCGTTTTTCCTTCAGCTCAATCTAGGGTTCTTTCGAGACAGACCAAAATCGAATTGGGGATTTTTTCTTTGATGTCACAAACCAAAAATTAACTAAATAATTTTTTTTTCTTTTATTTTCAGACCAATCATTCCCTCCCACGTGGCGTAAGAACCTTGTCCGAAAGCTTCTTCGACAGCATCCGGATGGACCTTGTGAATCCACTGTTTTATTAAATTGGACTTATTCTAATGCCCTAAGGCCCGTGCGGTTACGTGGATAATGATGCTCTAAGAGATAGAGAACTGCAACTAACTTCAAAGGCAACGTCACTTTGCAGGAAAGACTGCAAGAATATTTTTATAGATGTAACCTTATTTCACATTTCCATTTCAATAAACAACTAAGAGCATCCTCAATGCTAGGCTATTAAAAATGAATTTTATGATTTGTTTAGTAATTTAAATGAAAAAGTGATGCTAAGTAGTGTAATTAAGTTTTATTGTTTTTATGTAGGATTATTGGTGGGTTCTTAAATAGTGGATCTTAGGATTAAAATAAAAAAAAGTTAAAAAAATTAACAATTTTAATTTTTGAAAACAATAATTATTACAAAATAAAAATTTTAAAACATAGATGAGATACAATTTATTGCATAGATAACATAAAAGAGAATGATAAAAAAGAAAATAAAGACAAAAAATAAAAAAAATAATTTTTTCTTATATTTATCTCAACATCCACTCACAGAGTGCCACGTAGGCGTCTCCTAACCATTGTTTTGTATCTTAGCTATTTACCAACATTTTGCATTTAATTAAATCACAAATTCTTGTAAGATCTGCCTAAAAACCTCCCATTGAGAATGATCTAACATATGGGAAAAAAACAGCAGGTCCATGAAATTCTTTTGGAACCAGAAGTTAATTACGTGTACCCGTTGGTGTGTAATGGTATCTATATATATAAAGTTAGCTTTTTCTCTATTCTCATGATGTCACCTAAGCATTCACCTAAGACACATTTTTGTTTAAACATTAAAATAAATTTAAAACATTCATTTAGTGCATATTTATGTTATTTATTTAATTAATATAAAGTTTATATAAATAAAAATAAATTATGTAAAAAAATGAAATGTTAAAATAAGAAAACAATACTTTAATTTTTTTATTAGTAGTAATAATATAATTTAACTTTCATTTTAAATTGATCATAATTTAATATTTTAAATATGTTACTGAGTTTTAGAATGGAAATAAAATTTAAATTTATGGTAGACTAAAACAAAATTTATGTAATTGTATATATAAAATTATAAAGAGGAAAAATAAAATGAAAGTGAAATATTAGTTTATAACATGATCAAAAAGAAAAAAATGATATTTCATAAATTGAATCAAATTTGAGTATTGAAAGATAATAATTAAAGAGAAAATAATTATAATATTTTTTGAAAATCAAATATCACAATATAAATAAAAAATCAACGAAACAAAATTATAAACTTCCCGCGCGCAGCGCGAATCAACTGCTAGTATTTATATAATTGTATATCACATCATCATATCCAGAGCGTCTATATCCCTGTAGATAATGAAAACAGTGTTTTCTTAATGTCTATCCACTTATTCGATAAGAAGCGTTCGACCTCGATTCTTAGGCCACGTGGCGCGCCAAGAGAGGCTAAAATTAATAAGTTTTCTAAAACTTAACTATTTTCTCTTTTTGTCAAAAGAAAAATCCCAAATCCATTTTTTCCTCTTTCGAACCCTAGTTTCACGATCAGTCTCGATTCGTCTTCCTTCCAACCGTTCTTCTTCCCTTTCAGGCTTTTCCAGCTTCGGTAAACGAGTTTCGATACCGAGAAGAAGAAGAAGACTGTTCGTTAGCTGTAAATCGACCAGCGGCGGCGGCGGAGGATCAGATAAAGCTTGGTGGCGATGAGGAAGAAGAGAGCGAGGAAGTTGAGCGGGCGCTTCACTTGGACGGTACGATCCCTGGAACTTCCGATGAGTTTGTAAGGCAAGTCTCGTCTCGTGCTTACGAAATGCGTCGGAAATTAGAGCAGACGTTTGATTCCACCAGCTATGACGGTATAACCTCTCTCAATCTCTGCGTTTTCTTCGATGACATTTGGTGATGATGAATAAATTTCCTTGACTGATACTTCCATTGATGTGCTGCTAGTTTGAAATTCATGTTTATGTTTAACGTTTTGTTGAACAATGTCAGAATTTAGTCACTGTGTCACAACTAAGATAGATGTAGTGAGAGCTATTCAACTAATTGTTCTCTGCATACCATTTCTTTTTTTTTTTTATTTCCATTCCTAGTTTCCAGTCTTATAGTAAGATTGCAAGCAATAACTTATTAAACCAACACGGTTTTTAACATCTCATCATTCACAGAAATGCTGATGGATTGGAATATCAAAAACATAGACTTGTAGGATGAGAACATAAGTGTGGTCTAAAGTTTATGTTCATCTCAAGTTTTATGTATCGATGTTACAGCTTCACCACTTTATCATTCACCTAAGTAGTAAATATTGATTGTCATTTAGATAATTCACCTTATCTTCAATAAAACTTTCGAAATTCAACATCATTACTATGTTTATAGAATACTTTTATTGTAGCTCACTAGTTTAAAGGCAATTCTGTCTCCGCCTTGTGTTCATTACTACAACTTTATGCAATGAAGTTGTTGTATCTAGATATTTTAAGCTTATTCAAGCTCAATAAAACTATTTTCTAAAACTTGCCTTTTAGATGCATGGTGTTTTTAGATTGGTATACACTTATACACTATCAGTTTTGTTTTAACAGCTAGTGTTTTACAAAAAAAACAAAAATATATAAATCAGTGGTTTAGTAGCCATAAGAAACAACAACCCGTATACTTGACAAGCATCCTAAATATCGAAATTTTGTGATTCAATAATAATAAAACGATAATGGTAAGTCATGTACATATAGATATTTTCTAGAGTCAATATTGTCACAACATCGATACATCGACTTCTAGGATGAGAACATAAGTGTGGTCTAAAGTTTATGTTCATCTTAAGTTTATGTTCATCTTAAGTTTATGAAAAACACAAATATATTACCAACAAATATAAATAATATTTTAAATTCTACGTTTTATATATTTCATATATTTTTGCCAAAAATTTTTGGTTTAATTATTTTTATTCCATCGAAATATTTTCTTACTATAATTTATTTTTACAATAAGATTTTATGTAACCAAGCTACCAAATACACCTTATCCCGAATTAGGTTTACAAGTATTACTCTTGAACTGAACCCAATTGCTTCATTGCTCTCTCTAGGTCGCTCGGATTGTATCTCCCGTCGCTAAATGTCTCGCAACCAGTCTTTTGATGACGGCAAGGTTAGTTCTTTTGCGGTAAGCTTGATTCAGTCTCATCATCTAGGGATTCCTTTTTTGTTATTCAGCGCCGCCGTAAATTCTTTCTATGTCTGATTGTCTCAGATTCGTGTATATACATTCGTGGGATCGAATTTTTGGTTTCAATGCACTAGGAAAAAACGTAGTTGGTCGATTGATTGATTGATTTCAAGTTTGAGAATGTAATTTGATCGCTCATTCTAAGTTAGCCAACTATTGGTAGACGCTGGTGATAAAATTATGGTTTAGGTGCATAAACATTCATGAATCTCAGTGGTAAGAAGGTATCAGGACAATCAAATTATGGTTTAGTGTTTGTTATTTTGAGTGAGCTTATCTTCTGCTTCTTTTTATCAATCTCAATGGTGAGAAGGGATACGACAATCAAATTATATTTTAGGTGCCTTTTTTTATTGCCGGCTGGGTGTTTGTTATTTTGAATGAGCTTATCTTTTGTGTCCACACGAATCTCAGTTTTTTATTATCTCTTGTGCATAAGCATTAGATTTCCCACTTACATCTTTTCTGGTTTCCCTTTAGTGCTTACTTGTAGTAGATTTGAAGCTTGATCCAAGTTTTTCAACGGCATTGATATTTTTTCTTGTCTTGAATGTGCCGTGATGCTTTACTTACTTGCAATGGCTGTCACACATTCATATCAGTTTTTTGGCTACTGTATTTTTGTCATTTCTACATCCATATACCAAGTATATCCAGAATATTCCCTGAGACAATTTTGTATGATTGCCAACTTCTAGGATCTAAAAGCTAAAGAGAAGAAACTCCAGGAAAAGGAGGCTGAATTGAAGCGGCGAAAGCAGGTAAGCTATGATTGGGTTTGAAACTATCTAATGTCGCATACCATGATGTCATTTCAAGTATATATTTTTCTGTCTTCTTAAATATGTTGTCTCTCTTTTCTCTTTTTTCTTTTGCAAGATTCCTGTGGCGAAGAACGAGCAATCTCAGCCTTTTGTCACTCCTTCGACGGTGAGGGAAGAGGCATCCACTGTGAAAGTTCCAGAACCGATGGCATGGGAATCTTCCAGCGACGAAGAAGAAGATTCAGGTTTTGAGGAAGAAGAAGGAGGGGCATCCACAGCGAAGAAGACTTCGGTTCCAGAATCGGCACCACGGGAATCTTCCAATGACGAAGATGAAGAGTCAGCTTCTGATAAAGAAGAAGAAGAAGATTCAGGTTCTGAGAAAGAAGAAGAAGAAGAAGAAGAAGGAGATTCTGAAGAGGATGATGGACCGGATTCTGAAGAGGATAATTAACCATCCAAGGATGATCCAGCTCCTGTTGTGGCTACTGGATTTGCTTATGCTCATGTTTCTGCTTCTTTGGTGGCCGCTACAGCAAGTTCAGATTCAAAAGAGACTGAGAGCAGATCTGCTCCTGCTCCTGCTTCTTCTCATGTTCCGGCTTCTTCATCCCGCCCACCAAAGAAGAAGAGACAAATTACTGAAGTGGCGGCTGCTTTAACTGTAGCGAAACGTGCCAAGAATGTGAGGTTTCAGAGAGTGTGGAGTGAGAAAGATGAGATTATGTTGCTTCAGGGATTGATTGAGTATCAGAGCAAGACAGGTCAGAGCGATTCTGAAGACATGAATGCATTTTTCCATAGTATTCAAAGATCTATTAGTTTTGAAATGAAGAGTGTGCGTCAGATGACCAGCAAAATTTGGTTTCTAAGGAAGAAGTACAAAAACGAGAAAGGCCAGAAACGCTGTTTTACAGAAGAGCATGATCTAACATGTTTTGAACTCGTCAAGAAGATTTGGGGATCTGAGGTCATTGATTCTACTATTGCTGAGGTTGATTTTACTGTTCCTAGTGACTGATTCGAGAAATCGTTTCTCGTTCCTTCTATTGCAGAGCTGGGAGATTCACTGGATGAAGAAAGTGTAAAAGAGAGATGGAATTTGGCGACGGCACAGTAGAAGAGAAGAATTGAAGAAACTTTGAAACTATTCAAAGAATATGATGTCAAGCGCCTGCAGCTAAGGACTCAACTTCTGCATGAGGTGAGCTCTGCCATTTTCCAAATAAAAACA
>NW_006238921.1:14970054-14973277 GCF_000375325.1 Capsella rubella
GTCTACTTAGATCTGAAAATGGCAGAGTTCACCTCATGCAGAAGTTGAGTCCTTAACTAGAGGCGCTTGACATCATATTCTTTGAATAGTTTCCAAGTTTCTTCAATTTTTCTCTTCTCCTGTACCGTCGCCAAATTCCATCTCTCTTTTACAGTTTCTTCATCCAGTGAATCTCCCAGCTCTGCAATAGCAGGAACGAGAAACGATTTCTCGAATCCGTCACTAGAAACAGTAGAATCAATCTCAGCAATAGTAGAATCAATGACCTCTGATCCCCAAATCTTCTTGGCGAGTTCAAGACATGTCAGATCATGCTCTTATGTAAAACAATGTTTCTGGCCTTTCTCGTTTTCGTACTTCTTCCTTAGAAACCAAATTTTGCTGGTCATCTGACGCACACTCTTCATTTCAAAACTAATAGATCTTTGAATACTATGGAAAAATGCATTCATGTCATCATAAGTGCTCTGTCCTGTCTTGCTCTGATACTCAATCAGTCCCTAAAGCAACATAATCTCATCTTTCTCACTCCACACTCTCTGAAACCTCACATTCTTGGCACGTTTCGCAACAGTTAAATCAGCCGCCACTTCAGTAATTGGTCTCTTCTTCTTTGGTGGGCGGGAAGAAAAAGCAGGAGCAGATCTGCTCTCAATCTCTTTTGAATATTAACTTGCTGTAGCGGCCACCAAAGAAGCAGGAACATGAGCAGTTTCAAATCCAGTAGCCACAGCAGGAGCCTCCTTAGATGGTTCATTATCCTCTTTAGAGTCTCCTTCTTCAGCATCTTCTTCTTCCTCTGAATCTTCTTCTTCGTCGCTGGAAGATTCCTGTGCCATTGGCATTAATATTTTTTAAAAATAATTAATATTGAAAGCAAGAAAATCTTCCTTAAATTTTGCAAAAATACTTAAGGAGATATTTTATTATTACGAAAAAATAGTTAAGAAAATCTCTTATTTCGAAAATAGCTAAAAAAATCTTCAAATTTAATACATACTTATTATCTTAATAAAAATTTCCAAAAATAAATAATGTAAAATTCGAAAACATGAGGCAAAATTCTCAAACTAAATTCAGTTGATTTTATAAAAATTAAATAGGCACACGATTATTTGATAACAATTATATAATATTATAAAACTCAATAACAATAAATCTGCGAAAAATAAAATAAGATATAATAATTAATATAAGAAACAATTTGAAAATTTGATTTCTCTATATTTTAGTAACTACAAGGTTTAAATATAATAAAAATAGATCAAAAAGTTATTAAAATTTTCTAAATTTAGTTTTTTTCAGTTTATTATACTCCAATTTATTATGTGCAGAATTTCTTTGACAAAATATGTGGAAAGTGAAAACCAAACCATTGAAATTTATGCAATATTTTGGGTAAAACATATGTTAACAATAAATAAAAAATTAGAAAATATATCAATATTTTGTATTTCTCCATTTATATTTAGAAGATAAGCAAATACAACTCCTTTATGCAATTTTTTAAAATTTTTTATTATTTCCAATATTTAAAATTTCCCACACCATTTACCTATATATATACAACAAAATCTATGTGTAAGTTTAGAATATCCATTTTTTTTTTTTCTGTTTTGATAGTACTTTCTTTTTCTTTTGCTTATTGAAGTAAAATCAAGACATGAAAGCTTCTTAACCACATATAAAGTTTAAAATATTTAAATTTTTAAAAATTTAAGTGTTATTAATATTTTAACTTTACACCAGGTTTATACTAAAATATTATTGATTTTTCCTTTTTTAAAAATATGTATATATTTTTTTGGCGATTATATGACATGACGGGGTATAAAACGGGAAATGTTGTAATATGTTTCTAACAATTAGTATATGATGGGATGAGTTGTAAGACGGAACGGGTTTGACTTGATATTACAAAAACAAATTATAGTATTATTAATTTTACAGTTCAATACGGGTCATTTTACTATTTTTTAACAACACCGATATAAAACATGTATAATTAAACTAATTTAGTAAATATTTATATTATACAATTTTAATAATTATTCAATAAACTCCAACATCTATAATTTTAAAAAAATATGAATTAAAAACAAAATTCACCCCGCGGTAACTTATTCAAATTGCTTTTTGCTTTCCTGTTTCCATTGTGACTTCGGTTCTTTATGATCGATCTTATCATATGTTTTTTTTTCAGGACGAAACAATTATGTAGTAGTGATGATATATTATTGGGACCGAACCATAACTATGCTTTGCTTATAATAACAAGTCACTCAAATGATGCAAAAGGCAACGCTACACTAAAGAACTCTCTCACAGTCTGTTGTCGTTAAGACAAAACACCAATGATGAGAATTTATGTTTTGGCCTCTCAATGAACGTATCATCATCTTTGATCATTTCTCTTTTGCTATATTTCAATCTATACTCATGGTACTACACTATAGGATATCGAAACACAAGATGAAGATAAATGATCGATGTCGGTATTAATACTTGTTCTACAAATGACAACATCATACTGTTTTCTTTTCTTTTTTTTACTGTGAAACTTTTGAACTGATGAGCAAGTCCATATATCTTTGAGCGATCTGGTCGGGTGTATAGTCAGTATAATACCCTTTTCCCACAAGCAGACCTTCCTCTCTACCAAGCCTCTCAATCAGTCCTTGTGCATTCAAACCGAAAATTCGATCCCAGGAATGGTAGTATTTACAATCAACATTACGTACACGAATCAATCAGATCAGAAACAATATGATTCAACACGGCGGCGCTGAATAAAAAAAAGAGGAATCCCTAGATGATGATGATGAGATTGAATCGAGCTTACCGCAAAAGGATTAACCTCGCCATCATCGAAGGAAGGAGACTGGTAACGAGACATTTTGCACCGTAACTCAGCAGATCTTATCTCTCTAGATGAATCACCGATCGAACCACAGAGAGATGAAGAACTTGGGTTAAGTTTAGAGTAATTGTGTAGTGTGTTTGGCGCATCTTGGTTTAGATCCGGTTATCTAAACCAGAAATAACCGACAAAATATCTAGAGAAATTGATAACAATAACCTTTTTATGATACCCTCTTTTAAAAATACCCTTTTTTTTTTTACCATTTTCATTTTTGCACTCTCTTATATTTTAATGGCCATTTTACCCCTATTTGAAAAAATATTCTTTCCCAAAGGAAGGAATATTCCATCCAAAAATTTT
>NW_006238921.1:14973377-15007908 GCF_000375325.1 Capsella rubella
TTTTTAAAGGTTTTTTAAAAGGATTTACAAGTGTTTTTAAAAGGATTTTAAAGTGTATTTAAAGGCATACAAAGATTTAAAAATAATTTTAAAGGATTTATAAGAAGTTTTAAAGGGTTTTAGAAGTTTACAAAGGTTTTAGAAGTTTACAAAGGTTTTTGAAGGGTTTACAAAAGTTTTTAAAGGTATTACAAGTTCTTTAAAATGGTTTTTAAGGATTTACAAGGGTTTTAAAGGGTTTTAGAAGTTTACAAAAGTTTCTATTAAATGATTTATCACGGTTATAAGGGATTTACAAGTGTTTATAAATGTTATAAAATGATTTACAATGGTTTTAAAAGATTTACTCAAGTTTTGAAAGGTTTTGGATGACTTTTAAAAGATTTACAAGGGTTTTTAAAGGATTTATAAATATTTACAAGGTTTTTTAAGGAATTGCGAGAAAAATTTTGTCGGAAAATTTTTGGCGGGAAAATTTAGCGGGAAATTTTTTTGGAAGGAATACTCTTCTTGTTGAAAAGAATATTCCTTTCTTCATCATGAGTTATAATAAAGGAGGGTAATTTAGTCATTTTGTACATTGAAGAGTGTATTTTTGAAAATGGACACCTGGAGAGGCTACTTGTAGAAAAGGGTAACATAAAAAGGTTAGTTGGGCAAATCTCCCTAAAAATAATCAAAATGCAAAATTTTAATTTTTGTTAAATTTAAAAACGAAAATACTGAGTTTTTTTTAATTAAATTACCTAATAATTTATTGTGAATATTGTGTTTGAGTATATTTCTATTGTAAAAAGTAAAATCGAGTAGGATAATTATGCTGGTTAGCCCTAACAATTCAACTATAAATATATAGTTTCGACCTCTAAATTAGTACCTCGTTCTATTAGTTTCATTGTTCTGACTTTAAAAAAAAAAATTGTGTTGTAGTTCATATTTTGATAATATAATTTTCTTTGTATTTGCGTTTTTTAAATAGTTTCTATTATTTTTTGGTAAAAAAAAAATAGTTATATTATTTGAGTTGCTTATCAACCATTTATGAGTTTGTAATTTTATTCGAGGTTATAATTGTGTTTTAGTGCTGTACATTATTTTTGCCGTGTTTTGATTGTTTATTGCAATCCTAACTTTTTAATGGTTTATGTAAGGAGTATTGCCTATATTGGGATCTTTGATGGGGAAAGTTTTTTTAATGAAGGGATTAGAGATGATGCTAGGAAGATATATGTATTTGTTTGTTTGTTTGTTTATTATTTACTGATATCTTGGTTCGTTAGTTTGTCTTTTGTTTATGAAATTTGGTATGAGTATTCTAGAAACATAAAACTAAGTTATGTTAGAAAGGCATCTAACTTCGAGTTTAGGAGTTTAGATGGATGATGTTGTTTCGAGTAGTTAATTCATTTATCGTTAATCATAAAAAATAAATGATATAAAACTAATCAAAATATATAATTGAACTTTTATTAATTTTAAAAAGAAAATACTTAATTTTTTTGTTAATTTTTTATGTTAAAATTTTCAAAATTTATTGTGAATATTGTGTTTGAGTAATATTTTATTTTTTTGAATAGTAAAGCTAAGTTAGATAATTATGACATTTAGCCCTAATAATTCAACTAAATATAGAATGTCGACCTTTACATTAGATGGTTCATTAGTTTCATATTCTGATTTTTTTTTGTTGGTGTAGCTCATATTTTTCATAATATGATTTTCTTTGTATTTTGCGTTTTTCGAATTGTTTGTATGATTTCAATTGCTTAGCATTTGTTTATGTTTTTTGTTCCATTCGAGATTATAATCGTGTTTTTAATAGGTTTGTATTATTTTTTGTGTTTTCATTGTTTAGTGCAATTCTAACTTTGTTTTATGGTTTATGTAATAAGAGTATTGTCTATATTGGGCTCTCTGATCGGGAAATTCTTAAAATATATTAATTGGAGATGATGTTAGGCCGATGATGCTAAGGTAAAAACCACAATCCGATATTTTTATTTGTTTGTTTATTATTTATTGATATATTGGTTAGTTACTTTGTTTGTTTTTAATGAAATTTGGTATGAGTATTTTTGAAACATAAAACTAAATTATGGTAGAAAAGCATATAATTTCGAATTTAAATTTTAGATGGACGACTTTTTTTGAGTAGTTAATTCATTAATCGTCAATCATAAATAGTTTTCACAAAATTATATCGAATATACCCACGCGTAGCGTGGGTTCAAAACCTAGTATAACTAATAATCATATATTTAAGAAAAAGAAAAAAAAATAAACTAGGAAAATAGAAAGAAGATAAATATGCTAGATTATGAAATAAGCGATTTATCAAATTATACATAGTATAAAATATGGAATATACAACATAATTGATTATATCATCAAAAAATTTAAAATTATATAATATTAAACAAATAATTAAAAATACTTAAATAAAAATCTTAGATAAATCATTAATTATATTTTTTTTTTTGAGAAATACACTTTTGGTTTACCCCTTTTTAAAAATATGCCTTTTATGTATCCATTATCAAGAATACACATGTTTAATAATGAAATTTAGATTACTAAATTTGATTTCTACTTTCCTATATATTTCAAAATATCGAGACATGAAATAACGGGTACATGAAGACAACGTATATTTTGGATAACAAAACATTATCTAAACATTTGTTTCATAAAATACAAGATGAAAATAAAGGTTACTACTTACCATACGAGGTAATAAAATTTGGATAGTTAAGTTCAATTAAGTATCAAATATAAAAATGGCTATAATACATGAATGTAAAATTTAAATAGCTAAATTTAATTTCAGCTTATTTAAGATATTTGGATATAAAGTAACGGGTACAAGAAGATAATGAGTAATTTTTAGATAATGAGACTTTTGAATAATGTGAATTCACGCATAATAGATGTAGACATACTATTTACTAATGTGGATTACAGATAATTTTTATCTTATAGGGTTAAAATATTTTAATCACTTGCTCAGCAAGCATAGCAGACGGGTTTGATATGCGTGACAACTATATTTAGAAATCCGGTTAAGAAAGTTTTAATGTTTTTTCATTTTTATATTCGGTTTGATAGTTCACAAGTTTAATAGAAATTTAGCTGATCATTAATCCAATTTACACTCGATCAGGATCCGCTATCATGTCGATCTGAAATTTTTGATGAATCGATCATTATTTCAAATATTCACAAACTTGATAAAAATAATTAATTCATTATCATTTTATCTTATAAACGCTACTACAAATAAATATATCTACCAATAAAACTCTACATGTACGTGTGAGTTATCCTCTTTTACCTATTTCTCTATCTATTGTACCTAAAAGATAAAACACAAATGAGTAAGTTATTTTTAAAACCACGGTTATGAGATGGAAAAACATGACTTATATGGAACATGACGGGATGAATTTTCTATTCTGAAATAAACAAACTACATTTCTCTTTTTTTTTTATATGTAGTTGTCATTACTAATAACAAAAACAAATCCAAATTTTTTTTAAAAAAGAATACTAAACTGATCCTACTTAAATTTGAATTATGAATGTTAATAATATTTTTAAAAATTATGTTTATAAACATGACCACGCACATTAATAATATATTACAAATTTGATAACAAACTTAGTTTAGGAAATTAATCCCAAACTAAGTTTCATGAAATTCCAAACCACTTGCCAAACACACTAAAAGACAGCAAAAAAAATAATTAATTAAATAAAAAAATAAAAAACAAACATTATCTATATTTATGGAAATCAAATCAATTTTGTTACCATAAAAAATGGACAATTAAGTTCAAAAATTAATATATGTAAGCATATTTTTAACTTGAATTATATATTTTCTGATATTTCGAAAATAATAATTTATATTTAATAAATCAAATATAACTAATAATCATATATTTAAGAAAAAGAAAAATAATAAACTAGGAAAATAGAAAGAAAATAAATATGCTAGATTATGAAATAAGCGATTTATCAAATTATACATAGTATAAAATATGGAATATACAACATAATTGATTATATCATCAAAAATTTTAAAATTATATAATCTTAAACAAATAATTAAAAATACTTAAAATAAAAATCTTAGATAAATCATTAATTATATTTTTTTGAGAATTTTTGAGAAATACACTTTTGGTTTACCCCTTTTAAAAAATATTTCTTTTATAAAGACCGATCATAAAGAACCGAAGTC
Organism: Capsella rubella; assembly: GCF_000375325.1. Taxonomy (NCBI): domain Eukaryota; kingdom Viridiplantae; phylum Streptophyta; class Magnoliopsida; order Brassicales; family Brassicaceae; genus Capsella; species Capsella rubella. The sequence continues at coordinate 14,977,621 of NW_006238921.1, forward strand.
ACAATGGAAACAGGAAAGCAAAAAGCAATTTAAATAAGTTACCGCGGGGTAAATTTTCTTTTTAATTCATATTTTTAAAAAAATTATAGATGTTGGAGTTTATTTAATAATTATTAAGATTGTATAATATCAATATTTACTAAATTAGATTAATTATACATGTTTTATATCGGTGTTGTTACAAAATAGTAAAATGACCCGTATTGAACTGTAAAATTAATAATACTACTATTTCTTTTTGTAATATCAAGTCAAACCCGTTCCGTCTTACAACCCATCCCATCATATAGTTTTTAGAAACGTATTACAACATTTTCCGTTTTATACCCGTCATGTCATATAATCGCCAAAAAAAATATATACATATTTTTAAAAAAGGAAAAATCAATAATATCTATACTATTAAAAGGGGAGCATTTTTTATAGGTGTATCCAAACAAATTAAATAGAAAAAATGAAATAAAATGTAATCCTAAACTTATAACCAAACAGAATTAATGACAGATTTTGAAAGGAAAAAATATGTTTTAAAATAAATAAAAAATCAAAACTAATAACTAACTAATATTTTTGGAAATCATAATAAATTTGTTACCATAAAATGTGACATATTAAATTCAAAATAGTGTATTTGTAAATATTTAAGATTTTCCTAATATATTTTCCCTAATTTAAACTAATATATTTTAAAATATTATAATATTGTAATTTTTGAAACGTTTAAAATAAAATTATATTAGTTATACATATATGTTTTTTCTTTTATTGATTGAGTAATATACGTCCGTTTTCAAAAATTCAAATTGCTACATATGCAAAAAAAATTGTATTTTTATTATACTTATGTTTTATGTAATAATGTAAATTTTAAAACAAATAAAATCATATAAAGATATTGGAGAGATATTCAAATTATTAGGGAGACATTTTAGGAAATTTTGTTAAATGTAATAAATATTAGTTTCTAATTTTTCGATTCTGGTATAATTTAATTACAAATTTTATCTTAAAAGTTTGTTATTTATTTAACTGGCAAGGATTTATTATGCAAATAATACAAAACAAAAGGTTATTTTCCAAAAGGTACTTCAAAAATGTTAATATAGACAAGAATAAAGATAGTTAAGATAATTTAAAAAAAATCCATAATTTTAGGAAACATAAGAAATCTTTATAAAAAAAACAGTGATCCCTAAAATCAAGTATCCTAAAAAATAGCTTAAAAATCTTCAAATTAAGAAAATATTTGTTATTACAAAAATATAGGTATGAAAATCCCCATTAAATATTACGAAATATAGCTCATAAAATATTTAAGTTTAATACATACTTATTATCTTATTTCAAATTCCAAAAATAACTAATGTAAAATTCTAAACTATGGAGCAATCTTCTCAAATTAAATCCAACCACTTTTAATTCATACTAGATTTAGACCCGCACATACGTGCGGGATATATTTGTGAATATAATTATTTGATATAATCTTTATAACTCATATTTATAACGATTTGGTTTCATCAAATTTCGGAATATTTGTAATAATAATGGTTTCATCATAATATTTGGATTGATACGAAGACAGATCCATATATTAAACTAATGTAATCAATTATATTTTTAGCAAGCTATTAAACTTTGAAATCGAATAAATGTCAAAAATATCAATTCATTCGATTTTAGGTGAATTGGGTAATGTTTAAAATATGTTTCCTTTGAAAACATAATATGTTTCAAATATGTTTCCTTTGATTGATTTCACTTAATAAGCATCCAAACTATAAAATATGTTTACAAATACACAATTTCTAATTTAATAGGCCTCATTTTATGGTAACGGATTTATTATGATTTCCATGAATTTGAGTTAGTTATTAGTTTTGATTTTCTTATATACATTTTAAAGCATATTTAATTCAATTGAAAATATATTTTGCTGTCTTCAAGATATTTAAAATTTTTAATATATAATTTAATAATGCTTAAACTTAAAATATTTTAATTGAGTTTAAATATTTCTAATATTTTCAACTTTACATGTAGTTTAAATATTTATAATATTTTAAAACCTTTTAAAAGAGTAAATATTAATAATACCTAAACTTCCATAGAATTTAGATATTTATAGTATTATAATCTTTCCTTGGACCTAATTTATTTTAAACGTTTATTTACTTAATTTAATCTGTTTACATATACACAATTTAAAATACTATACATATCAATTTATTTTAAAAGTTTCCAATTTTTTGAAATTAAAATGTTTTGAATTGTATTAGTTTAAATTAGGTAAAATAAATGTTTAAAACATTATATAATCTTTAAAAAAATTCGAATTTAATAGGCCACATTTTATGGTAACAAATTTATTATGATTTCCATGAATATTGGTTAGTTATTAGTTTGATTTTTTATTTATTTTAAAGCATATTTTTTCATTTGAAAATCTGTCATTAATTTTGTTTGGCTATAGGTTTAGGATTACATTTTATTTCATTTTTTCTATTTAATCTGTTTGGATACACTTTTAAAAAAATGCTCCCCTTTTAATAGTATAGATTCTACATTATAGAGCAATCTTATTTCAGATTTCATATTTTAATCATTGATTGTAGTTTAAATTATTTTATACTGAAAGAAGATTCATATTATTATAATTTTTATATGTGAAATATAAAAAGTTTTTGAAGTAGAATAAAGTTTTTTTTTAAATGTATTAGATGAAATTTCTATAGTCCTATTTGATCTAAATACAAGGACATGAAATTACATAAAGAGCGCGGGAAAAAGTTCATTTTAAAAAATAAAAATTAAAACAGTATCCAAACTATTTCAAATAAAATACATAACGAGAACGATGGATAACGAAACAGATTATATAATTTGGATACCAATAATTTCAATTTTAAAGCTCTTTCTGATAATTATATATTTTTCAGCGTCGGTTTTGTGGCTTATTTAAAGGCTTCCAAAAAAAAGCAATATATATATATATATCTAATATAAAATATTATAATCTTAAAAAATTACTAATATAAATAACATAATTATCCAAAAAAAAATATTCATGGTTAAAATTACTTATCATTAAGAATATTAAAAACAAAACTAATTTTAATTTGGATAAATAAATCTAATTTGAAATTTTACTGATAATTTAAATTTGATTTCATACTTTTACTGATTATATAATTTACTGGTCAAACGTCGGGTTTACGGGTTATCTGCAATTTTTTTAAAAGAAAACAAATATAACTATATCTCAATTTAATATATATTATTAAAATCTAAATTATTTTTTTATTCATTGAAGCGAACGATATAAGTTTATCTTATATATTAGGATATGAAATAACGGGTATGGAAAGAAAATGAGTAGTTCAGAAAATAAAAACCATTATCTAAACTGTTATTGGTAAAAGACTCGACGAAAATATAGGATAAAAGGAATTTGGGATAACGGGACTCTGGTAGGACATATACGAACATACTATTTACTAATATGGACTATATGAAATAACATATATGGTAAGGTATGGGTAATTCAGAAAATAAAAATCATTATCTAAACTGTATTCCTAATAAAAGAGGGGTCGGAAATTTAGGGTAATACATGAATTCAAACAGAACATACGAAATTATATCATCTACTAATGTGGAGAATGCGAAATGTATATATTGGTAAGTTAAACATATTTTAATCGGTTGCAGAGTATGAATAGTAGACGTGTTAACCCGCTTGAATTTTTATCATCCGGGTTAGGAATTTTTTTTGTTTTTAGTTGTTTTTATCCTGTTTAAAATAGACAACCACTTTTCTTTTACTCTATAACTTTTTAATATAGTTGTTTTTACGAGTAACAAAACTAAATCTTATCGTTACTTTTGTTTAAACTAAATTGAAAACAAATCAAATACTGAACTGGTACGAGTTTGGATTATGAATGTTAATAACATTTTTAAGAAATGTCTTTTACAAATATAACTCTACATATACATAATATATTGCAAACATGATAGCAAATATAGTTTTTGAAATCAATCCCGCACGTACGTGCGGGTCCAAATCTAGTTTTAGTATAAACCTGGTGTAAAGTTAAAATATTAATAACACTTAAATTTTTAAAAATTTAAATATTTTAAACTTTATATGTGGTTAAGAAGCTTTCATGTCTTGATTTTACTTCAATAAGCAAAAGAAAAAAAGTACTATCAAAACAGAAAAACAAAAATGGATATTCTAAACTTACACACAAATATTTGGTTATATATATAGGTAAATGGTGTGGGAAATTTTAAATATTGGAAATAATAAAAAATTTTAAAAAATTGCATAAAGGAGTTGTATTTTCTTATCTTCTAAATATAAATGGAGAAATACAAAATATTGATATGGTTTCTAATTTTTAATTTATTGTTAACATATGTTTTACCCAAAATATTGCATAAATTTCAATGGTTTGGTTTTCACTTTCCACATATTTTGTCAAAGAAATTCTGCACATAATAAATTGGAGTATAATAAACTGAAAAAAACTAAATTTAGAAAATTTTAATAATGTTTTGATCTATTTTTATTATACTAAAACCTTGTAGTTATGGTAGTTACTAAAATATAGAGAAATCAAATTTTCAAATTGTTTCTTATATTAATTATTATATATTATTTTATTTTTTTGCAGATTTATTGTTATTGAGATTTATAATATTGTATAATTTTTATCAAATAATCGTGTGCCTATTTAATTTTTATAAAATCAACTGAATTTAGTTTGAGAATTTTGCCTCATATTTTCGAATTTTACATTATTTATTTTTGGAAATTTTTATTAAGATAATAAGTATGTATTAAACTTGAAGATTTTTTTAGCTATTTTCAAAATAAGAGATTTTCTTAACTATTTTTTCGTAATAATAAAATATCTCCTTAACTTAAAGATTTCCTTAAGTATTTTTGCAAAATTTAAGGAAGATTTTCTTGCTTTCAATATTAATTATTAATTATTTTTTAAAAATATTAATGCCAATTGTACGGGAATCTTCCAGCGACGAAGAAGAAGATTCAGAAAAAGAAGAAGATGCTGAAGAAGGAGACTCTGAAGAGGATGATGGACCGGATTCTGAAGAGGATAATGAACCATCCAAGGAGGATCCGGCTCCTGTTGTGGCTACTGGATTTGCGTCTGCTCATGTTCCTGCTTCTTTGGTGGCGCAAGTTCAGATTCAAAAGATACTGAGAGTAGATCTGCTCCTGCTCCTGCTTCTTCTCAAATATAAGTATAAATAAAATTTCACATCCAACCCCTTTGGATAAAACGAAATCACTACTATACGAAAAATATTTTTTTTAATATTGAATTCATTTTAACATACTTACTTGAGATATAAAACTATAAATCAAACTATATAATTTGTAACATTCATTGATTATAATTTAAAAATTCAATGATAAAGTAAATACAAATACTATGCAACATACAACTTATTAAAAAAATAAAAAAATACTATAGAACATAAAATAATAAAATTTGTCCCACGGTGTATCGCGGATTTAAACCTAGTTAAATTATAAACTAGAAGTACATTTTTCAATACCATCCTTAAAACGGTAAGACTTTCATGTTGATAGCCTTCATTCTCCACTTAAGATACCAACAAAGAAGATTTAGTTTATCAAACAAAGAATGAGAAACATTGCCTTGACGCATCTAAATGAACAATTGTATATTTGTATTCAAATAGAAATATAAATTATGAAACATATTCTATTATAATTGTGCGACAGAATGGAACTGAAAACTATACTCACAATGTTTGAATGTTACCATATCTTATTTCTATTATTATAATCATTTTTGATAGTTTTAAATCCAGTTTGACAGTTCACAAGATTATTAAAAAATTAAATAAATAATCACTAATCCGGCTCACGTTCGATCTCGTTCTATACACAGTATGATAGAGTTTATTATGGGTAACAATACAATCCAACATTCACATCATCATGTCCCTAATACACCTACAATTTATTCTTATTACATCATTACAAATTTAGTACATTTATTTTGAAAATACAACGTCTAAAAGACAAACTAATAATTTTTCAACTATGTTATCATAATATGAAAACACAAATATATTACCAACAAATATAAATAATATTTTAAACTATACGTTTTATATATTTCATATATTAACTTAGGTTTACAAGTGTTACTCTTGAACTGAACCCAATTGCTTCATTGCTCTCTCTGGGTTGCTCGGATTGTATCTCCCGTCGCAAGATGACGGCAAGGTTAGTTCTTTTGCGGTAAGCTTGATTCAGTCTCATCATCTAGGGATTCCTCTTTTCAATGCCATTGATATTTTTTTCTTTTCTTGAATGTGTTTTCATGGTTTACTTACTTGCAATGGCCGTTACACATTCATATCAGTTTCTTGTTCAAGTAAAACAACTATTTTATTGTGATTATCCAATACAACAAAAACTATGACAATGGAAGGAGGCAATGTTTTGTCATAACTGGCTCAGTTTCATAGTTAGATACATTGATGATTATAAAGAGATTTCTTAAAATCTTAATTGAAAATTTGATTAGGCTAGTAATAAATATGGTTGATGTAGTCATAATATCAAAGTCTAGTAATATAAAGAAATGGTAAAGTGTTTGAGACTTTATTTTTGCACTAGGATTGTACCCTATGGAGTCTATGACAATATATATATATATACATTTTTAAGTACATTTTATACTAAAATCTATTTAGGCTTATAACCTTTTATTTGGTAATATTTGCATAATTAAACTCTTGCCATTTGAATAAATAAAAAAACTTAAAAGTCAATTTTGTAGCTAAATCACAAGCAAATCGCAAAATTGGAAACAAATATTTATTACTTCAAAAAAGTTTCTTAAAATACCTCTATAATTAATTGAATCTCTCTCCAATATATTTATATAATCTTATATTATTATATAAAATATATGTATAATACAATGCAAATTATATTTCGCATATTTTACAATTTAAATTTTTGAAAACGGACGTATATTAGTCAATCGATAAAGGAAAAAAATGTTTATACAAAGTAAAAAATTTTAGATAATAGTTCAAAATAATTATAAATAGGAATAATATGCTCCCAACTACAAATGATCATCAAGTTTGATTTCTCAGGCATCCACATTAATTTTTTATTCGGTTTAATCCAGTTCTTTATTTAAAAGTTTCAAAATATTATAAATATTAAACTTTTTAAATCATCAAATATTATAATATCTAATCTTTATATAATATTAAACTATTAAAAATATTTAAACTCTAGAAATTATTAATAATTTAACTCTAACAAAATTAAAAGTATAATAATATTGTACATAAATATGGTTTAATGAGTTCGAGTTTACACAAATATGATTATATTTTTTTAGGGGTCATCTATGTTAAAAATATTTAACGGGTTAAGTTAAACTATAAATTTTTTATTTACAACCAAATCGATCCGCGATGTACCGTGGGTTGATGGTTGATCACATATATCTATGAATCTAATTATTATACAAATTCATAAAATTATATAAAATGAAAATAAAATAAACACATATAAAAACTAGACTATATAAACCATGACCAACCAAACAAATATATATATTGATGACAAAAAAAAAACAAATATATATATTATGGATCCGTGGTGTAACACGGGATAAATTCTAATATTTTATAATATAATACAGCAATTTTGGTTTGAGTTTTAGGGACTTCTGGGTCGTCTAATGTGAATGGGTCGAACGCAATATAGAAGACCTACATTTATTTAGGAATATAATGGGCTCGATTTTATGGGCAAAAGGCCCAAATGGGAGCTTCTTTGAGAACTAGAGGGTTCAATGGTCACCTTATACTAATTGCCGTCACCAGTGAGACTTCATCCTCCTAATCGGGACATTTCTCACGACGTCTGAGATGCATCCTCGCTCCGCCCTACTCTCCCGATTCCTCCGTCCGGCGTCGAGATGCTTCTCCTCTTCCTCGCCGGTAAGTCCGGTCACCGTAACGCAATCCCCCAAGAGTCTCGAGGCTCTTCGAGCTCGGCTGGCGAATGAGTCGCCTTCCCTTACCGATTTCATCCACGGCGATACCTATTCCGTGGAAGTCGGAACCAAGAAGAAGCCTCTCCCGAAACCTAAATGGATGAAGGAATCTATTCCCGGCGGCGAGAGGTATGTCCAGATCAAGAAGAAATTGAGAGACCTTAAGCTTCACACCGTCTGCGAGGAGGCTAAGTGTCCCAACCTCGGCGAGTGCTGGTCTGGTGGCGAAACTGGAACCGCCACCGCTACGATTATGATCCTTGGCGACACATGTACACGCGGCTGCAGGTACAATCTTCGTCCTCTTAATCCCGTCAGATCTTTCCTCTCTCTTTTCTCTCAAAGGGGCTTCTATTTCTAGGTTTTGTAATGTGAAGACATCGCGTACACCTCCTCCGCCTGATCCTAATGAACCTAACAATGTGGCTGAAGCAATTGCATCCTGGGGAGTTGATTATGTTGTGATCACCAGTGTAGATCGAGATGATTTACCTGATCAGGGGAGTGGGCATTTTGCCGAAACAGTACAGAGATTGAAATTCTTGAAGCCGGAGATGCTTATTGAAGCACTAGGTAATAATGATGAGATGTGAGGCTGAGGGTTTCCTTGTTTGATCATGAGTTTTTTTGAATTTGTTTTCGATTTTTTTTTTTTTGATGTTGTAGTTCCTGATTTCCGTGGATTTCCGTGGAGATGGTGGATGTGTTGAAAAGGTTTCCAAGTCAGGGCTTGACGTCTTTGCCCACAACATTGAGACAGTTGAAGAGCTTCAGAGTTCTGTGCGGGATCATCGTGCTAACTTCAAACAGTCTCTGGATGTGCTTAGGATGGCTAAGGACCATGCACCTGCAGGCACCCTAACAAAGACCTCTGTAATGCTGGGATGTGGAGAGACCACTGATCAAGTGGTCAAGACAATGGAGAAGGTGAGAGTAGCAGGGGTTGACGTTATGACTTTTGGCCAATATATGCGACCCTCTAAGCGGCACATGCCAGTAGCTGAGTATGTGACACCAGAGGCCTTTGAGAGGTATCGGCTTCTTGGCATGGAAATGGTACTGGTCCCTTCCTTGTTTAAGTTTTTATTACCTGAGCTATATAATGGCAAAGAAAGCTAACTGGAATGTGTTGGTGGTAAAACAGGGATTCAGGTATGTAGCATCAGGGCCAATGGTGAGGTCTTCATACAAAGCAGGAGAGTACTACATAAAGTCGATGATAGACGCTGATCGAGTTGCTTCTCCTTCTACCTCCCCGTAGATACTCATTCAAGATTACACAATCGTATGTGAATTCTTTCACTTTATTGATTTTTTTTTTCCTACGCTTTCGCAAAACTTATCCACTACATTCTGAATAATGGTGAGAAAATGTAATACTATCGTCCTCCAGTATCAAATGTGTGTCTAGTCTCTCTCTTTCTCATACTATCATTGTACTTCTCGAATACTTCTCTGATATATATGACTCTGCTCTTTTTGGAGCATTTTAGTCTAGCTGTATTGTTAAACTTGAAAGTTGAAACTGTAGTGGTGGCCTGGTGGTGGTGGGGACTAATCATGAACTCTGTGAACTGTTCTTTTACCTGAAGATTATAGACTTATGAAATACAGAAGATATTTTGCATGTCTTCCTTATAGTGTTCTAGAGATTGGCAGATTGCTGCTCTGCTTTTAAAATCTGGGATCATCAATCCACCATTATGACTTGGTGCAGGCTGAGCAATGAACGTGGGGACATTCACTTCTTACGTTAACAAAAGTTCAAAGACATCATAGACTTGACGAAGATCTGAAACCATGGCTTTTTGGTGTTCGATGAATTTCTTTTCGGACTCGTTGTTTTATCATCCTCGAGATATTGAGTGTATCAACGCTACAATTAATTTTGTCTACTGATTGATTCCTTACTGCATTGTTGGTGTGCAACAATTGCATATCTGCGGGCTTTAATGTCTCCATTTGATCTACTAAGCCTGTTCGTTAGCCTTCGCTTGGCCATACAGTGGCTTCCATTATCCCTACTGCACTAGCATATCATATGGTTAATGATTGGACTAAAGTTTGGTCATTCAAAGTCTTGGGAAATTGAGCGATTTGTTACATTCCGTCTGAATAGTATATGCATCAGAACTTTAATATGATGGTTTTACACTTTTACTTTCTGAATTTTATCTGTCATTACTAGTGTTAGTATCTACTGCTAATTGGAGGAGTCTTTACAGTGGAACATAAAGTTTATTAAATATAATGGTATGTAAAAATGAATTCATCTGACGATATAAACTGAAGAAAATGGGACAATATTCTCTCTTTTGGTAGCAGATATAGAGAGAGTACAGAGAAAAAGAGATGGCAAATAAAACAGAGGGTTACTTATCTAACCAAGACTAAGGACAGCAAAGTAGACCCGTTTGCATCTAAGATATGCTTATTTGTTGACAAAATAATAGTACTCAGGGTAGTGGCACTGGTGGAACTTGGCCGTTGCTTCCTGCACCAGCTCCAGTGGTTGGGGTTGGAGCTTCATACCCAGGGTTTGGGACCAGCGTATCATCGCCACCAGGGAGTTGGGTGCGCGGTCCGGTTCCTTGTCCACCATTATATGATGGGATTCCCCCACCGGTAAGGGGAGCTCCGGTGACAGGATTGTAAGGGTAAAACGGCTTCTTACATTTCGGAGGAAGCAAGAACCTTCCAACGCCGGGGATGAGAATAGTTGGTTTGGGCTCAATGGTGACAAGAAAGTCAGGGTGTTTGACATCAGCGGTCTTAGGGGATTTGGGAACGTGACGTAGCCCACTCACCTTGTCTGCACATCCAAGCAATATGCTTAATAGCACAACAGTGGCTGCACAACTGAGAAGGGAAGAAGCCATTATTTGATCTTGTCGTTGAGAAGATGAAGACTCGTGTGTTTTGTTTGATCTTGTGGAGGGAAGGCGTGTGTATGTATATATAGTAAAAATACTGAGCTAACTGTGGGAACATTTAACGAAGGTGGGATGATATGGTTGAAAATAAAGAGTGTGTAAGAAATGGGTAGTGTGGTTATTATTAGCGAGCATCCAAAGTTTGGTGGTAACAACGTATACGTACTTTTGCTGTTGCCTTAATTTTAATTACAATTCTGTCTACAGCTTTTGTTGTTGCAGTCTTAAATGCAGCCTCATGGACCAAAATACAGTGGGGGAGCCGAAATAGCTAGGTGACTGGCTTTCATCTACTTTCCATATAATTTCTTTAATGAGTCTGATTAAACTGGATTATTCCTATTGATTAAAAAAAGAAACGAAGGATGCATTTTATAAAGGAAAAAGGAAAACAAAACGGTCGAATGCGTAAAATAAAATAGGATAGAGGCTAGCTGATCATGGGACGGGATAGGACTTATTGTTGCACATGCACTTATAAGCCATTGGACAAGTCTCAGCCTCTTCCAAAGTTGCACACACAAAGCTAACCATCACAAGACGACATGGGGAGCATGAGCCACACGCGTGTGCGCAGTCTGGCAACCTAGACCCAGCCACCTGCACGGTGTCCGGCCTCCTCCTCTGACGCTTCAATGTCCTGGTCATTCCCACATGATGATGACCTACACATGCACGTAGACATGAACAACTTAGAGAGCTTGAAAATAGTGAAAGAGCTAGGTGTGGGGTGAGAGTAAGATAGAAGAGCATATATACATACTTGGATGGGAGGGAGTTGGTAAATTCCTAGCCAAGAGAGAGCCAAAGAAGAAAGAAAGGAATACGGCAAGGAGAAGAAGAGACTTCATGATATTTTGTAAGTCGTCGTATAGTGAAGTAAAAATTTGAGATAAAGTAATGTGTGGTACGTACGGCAAGAAACAAGGTATATATGATCGTTAACATAGGGTTAGGATATTGAAGAGACTCACGGTAGAGAAAATGAAAGTCACATGGAAACAAGATCGAACATATGAAATGATATAAATTTTGAGGAGTTGTAGTATGTGAAGCCTAATTAAAAACTTGAACTTCATTCGTGTTGCTTTGGGTGAGTGTCATGAGCTTCCTCTGTGAAAAGCTGAAGACATACTTTTGTATGCAATCACCTTTAATTTATCTGGAATAACCCTTCTTTTGTGTGACCTTCTTTAATGCCCCCCAATTAATGTTCTTACTAAAAGGAAAAAATGAAAAGTAAAAAGGTTGAGCATATATGCTGAGATATAGGGACATTGTCTTGGGTCTTGTGTTATATAACATCATAATTATATAGTTGAGTTAATGTATTACATGAATTTATCAATTACTATATAATTACAGATTATACTTGAGTCATCTAAATATTCTGACATTACTACACCTTCTTAGCAATCAAATGAAAACTTTAGCAATTGATGAAAAATATTTAGTTGCAAGATGATCAGCATTTGAAGAGTGGTTAACAAGCAATAAGACTCATCTTAAAACTCTTTATTTTTCATCAAATCGCTTAAGATTTCATCAATCCAATTTTTATTCTTTTTAAGATGGAATGTGATGAACTTAAAATTCAAGAAAATTGATATAATATAATTGGTTAGAATATTAAAAAAATCAAGAAACTTAGCTACTTAGGCCAGAGTCAAACAAGATATAATTTTGTAATTTGTTCAAAAAGATTTTTTTAAAAACCACTAATAAGATGTCATAAAACAATGTTTAAAAGAAAGTTCAAAAGCTTCACCGAAGGGATACTCATGGAAGAGATTGCCAGATCCGAAATAAACAATTTCAGAAGCGTATAAAAAACCTTTTTGGCGTATTTGATCAGAGGCATGCATTTTCTTTAATGCAGTTTCTATAGAATTAATTGTGGATACGACCTTACTTGAACATGATACGTTCTATAGCCTCGTGCTTCATGTATCTTTGATTTTTGTGGAGAGAGGCTTTTAACCCTGGTTGATGAACCATGATCGTGCGATCAAAGCGTGAGCAACGGCCACGATCGTTCTCGGACGCATCCGATGTTGTAGAGGCTTGATACACGGTTTGAACCACCTTGTTGGGGTGGTCGCACGACGGTCTGACATGTCTCCATTTTGTCAAAAAAAATTGCGGATAAACATAATCTGAGTAAATTTTGTTTCTCGACTAACATTGCATCATCTTGTTTGCTTAAGGAGCTGTTTACTTAATGATTTGTAAATATTTTCTGATTAATTCAAAGATATATAAAAGATTCAAAAAAAAAAAAAAAGAAGATTATATAGGTAAAGAAATGTGACCATAGGAAACACAGTGAGCCTCTACTTATTCAAAACTGCTTAAATGAGACCTTTTCACATAATTGAAGGGTTCATCGTTTGTTTAACTCATTGCCTTTATCGGTGAGATGCCATATTGGGTATTTTTCTCACATCGTTTAAGATGCATTCACATTCCTTTACCGATTTCATCTCGTGGAGGTTAGGACATGAAGAAGCCTCTCATGAAGTCTAAAGATGGATGAATGAGTCTGTTCTCTTTCGTGAGAGGCATGTCCAGATCGATGAAAATTTTCAATATCCCTATATTAGTAAAAGAGAAGTACAAAAAGTGCTTTCGGGTCGGGTTAATTTCAAAAAATTATCCGAAATTTGTAACTGGATATTTTAAAGTTGGATAGATTAATGAGTTTGGATACATACACCGGATACTTTTCAAATCTAATTTTAGGATTGTATTATTTCCATAATTAATTATAGGATTTACTAATATTTCTCTAACTAATTTAATACAATCTATTTAAAAAATATTATTCTTCTTTCACTTTTATTTGATATTATTTTTAATTTATGATATTATACTATATAATATAAATATTTAATAAATATTTTTTTTTTTTGCATATGTTGCAATTTGAATTTTTCAAAACGGACATATAATACTCAACTACACTCAATAAAATATTTTGTACAATGGTTTAAAATCATTATAAGTATGACCAATATTAAAACCATTGTTATATGAACATTATTAAAATTTCAAATAGTTTCAAAATATTATAAATAAAATGTTCAAATATATAAAAGTTTTAGAATTTAAAGTATTGAAATATTTTTGAAGACATAAATGTAATTTGGAGACATAATTTTTATTGATAAAATATATTATATATCTAACTATGTAAATTTAAGATAATTCACGGGTAGTTTGTTAAAATCACAATTATAATGATAAAGCGAGTTACGAATTATGTTTTTTACGAAATAAATTATGTTACGGGTTGGACTTTCAAAAAATATATTGTAAATATGTAATTTTACGTATATTCGTACTTTTACTACAAAAATGGTCAAAATGAATAATTTATCGACAAATACTATTTCGTGCTGTTAAATTTTCACCGTGTTTTTAATTGTATCAAAACTCAGTATATGATTATTTACTTGTTTTTTCCTTTATTATTTTATTTGAACTTATTAATTATACAAATATATGATTTACCGTAATCGACGGCACTCTAACAAAATTAAAATGTAACATATTTTAATCCGTTAAAAGTTATATATATGTAATTATTTCCCCCGCGCTGTAGCGCGGGTCCGAACCTAGTATATTTGATAAATATGATTATAAATTAAAGAGTGTGGTCAATGTTACTATATCGTGGACAACGAGTTTACAATGTAGTCGGATCCAAAAAGAAAAAGGGAAGTAGAATAAGGGTTAAAGGAAGCTAAACATGTTCATCCTACACTACGATAAGATTGATGCTCACTTTACTGCTCTTAGGAGAGGTCGACAACAACATGTGCCTGACCATTACACCAAAACTTAAAACATATTTTTCCTTCTCAACTATTGCCAATAAATTGACTATAAATGTTAAAATACCTTAGTAAAATTAGCGTTTTGTGATTAAATAGCAAAAATTTAGTATTTATGTGACATACTTTGAAATTATTTACTTTTGAGGTTGAATGTTACAGTCTTACACTTCTTGTCGTACAGAAATTAAATAAATTGATCCAAACCAATTGCGGTGTGTATGGTGGTGATAATGATATTGACATGGTAGGGCAGAGGAGATATATATTTTCCAATCGAGTTGGTTGATACTTTAAGTTGAATGAGAATATATAAGCAATTTTCTTATTCGTGTGTTACAAATTTGGTCGGTGTTGTTTATGTCTTTTTGTAGGTGGAGTGATATATTTAACAAAAAGAAAAAAGAAAAGTCAAATTGCTAAACCCGCGAGAGATAATGATGAATAAGCCTACTTAAAAATACAGGTTACGTCGTAATCAATTGCTTCAATCTCATTATCATCTCATGTCATCCTTAGCCGCGGTTAGCCGACCATACTATCAAGAAAGTATACATGCACTGATGCACATATTTTGTAGGAATAATTAAGAAGACCAATAAAGAATGTTTCCACCGTCCAAAGAATAAACAGAAGAAGGCATGGTACGGACATGAGAGAGAGAGAGAGAGGGGTTGAGATATTTCGCTTAGTGATGTATGTCAACATCTTAGTTAAGAAGACTCAGTAGTGGCTCCGATATACAAAAAGGGGGCAAAAAATATATATTCCATAACCACACAACAAATCTCTCTGTTTCTCCCGTTCTTGCTCTGTTTTCTCAAAGACATAAGAGGTGGTCGCGTTACCATAAAAAGGATAGTGAAAATCATCGTCTATGGCTACTGCTAAGAACAAGGGAAAATCCATCAGGACCCTTGGTACCAATGAAGCCGAGAACATGGATGTGATAGAGTTGGAGGAGGAGCTCCAATTTATTAGTAGCGGCAAGAATAAAGATTCGAGTTCTGGCTCGGACATGTGGTTTGGTGATGCTTCCTCTACGTCTCAGAGAAGTCTCAGGAAGACCAGAACCTTTGACCGACACAATCCTTATCTCCTATCTTCTTATGCTACTCCTCATCCGCCGCCAACAACTACATCATGCTCTGTCTCTTCTTCTTCCAGGGTCACTTTTCCATTTTCCATCGCTCCAACGATTCAGAATCAACAACCGTTTTCATACCCGAATGACCTTTCAGGACATAGACAACAACAAATGATCTCGTTCGGTCCTCAACTACAGGTGCAGCCATATTTAGCACAACAACAGCAACAACTGCTGCAGTACTGGAGAGACATTCTGAAGCTGAGCCCGAGCGGAAGAATGATGATGATGAACATGTTAAGACAAGGAGGTGATCTGACGCGGCCGCCGATGCAACCCTTCAGCGCCACCAAGCTATATAGAGGGGTCAGACAACGCCACTGGGGGAAATGGGTCGCGGAGATCCGTATGCCGCGGAACAGGACACGTCTCTGGCTAGGCACATTCGACACAGCAGAGGAAGCCGCCATGGCCTACGACCGTGAGGCCTTCAAGTTGAGGGGAGAGACGGCCAGACTCAATTTCCCTGAGCTTTTTCTCAATAAACAAGAGGCAACTCCGGTGCATCAGAAACAATGCGAGACGGCGACTGCTAGTGAAGAGGCAAGCGAGAAAGGAGAGGGTGATTCGAGCTCAGCATTGGCAGTGGGAGGGGTGAGTGAGGAGACCGGGTGGGCCGAGGCGTGGCTCAATGCAATTCCTGAAGAATGGGGACCTGGAAGCCCTCTATGGGATGATTACCACTTCCCCACTTCTAATCACAAGGACGATCATAACTCTTCTTCGTCTGATACAGTTTAAATTTAAAAGCGTTTTTCACCTTCACTTGTTAGAATATATATATATATATATATATATATATATATATATATATATATATATATATATATATAGATGCTTTGGTTGTATTGCTGAAGAACCTGAGTTTTTGGGTGGAGACATTTTCTTTGTCATCTCCCTCATTCCCCACATTTTGATTCTAATAATGAATCCATGTATAAATCTATGGTTTTTTTTGTATTTCATCTTAATTCTTACCATAGAACAAGAGTGAGAAGATCAGTGTACCAATCCACTACTAATAAGTTGAAATTTTATGAATCTTGAGCATGAATTAACAACTTTGTTTAGAATTGATGAAACAGAGAGACTGAGAAAGAGCAAACCATTTTCAAAATCAATACGGTCGGAATATTTGACATCCTGAATTTAATTATGGGCTTTAGTAAAAATGCAAAGTAAATGGGCCTAGGCCTAACGTGGACACGCGACGACTACAAGGGACACGTGTCATACTACCGACAACTCGTGGAGTTGGATAAGCCACTCCAAAAAAAATCCCAAAACCTCAAAAGATTCAACCAGGAAGAGAGCAATCCATCATCCTTCCAATGGCTGCTATCACTTGAGATTTTGATTAAGCAAAAGCAACAAACTCTGCTCTCTCTCTGCTCTCTCTCTCTCAAGTCTCAACAACAACAAGCTCTGCTTCTCCTCCTTCTCTCTTTCAATTTCCCCAATGGCTGCAACTGCAATCTCTTCTCTTTCCTTCCCAGCGTTGGGACAATCATCGGACAAGATCTCCAATTTCGCGCTTTCTCGTCCTCTGGCCTCCGCAATTCGCATCTGCACCAAGTTTTCTCGCCACTCTTTGACTTACCGTTCCACTTCCAGATCTTCTATCCACTGCATGTCCAGTGTTACCGGTGAATTCTCTACCCTTTTGCTCCTTGAAACCCTTCACATTGCATTTGACATCCCATTCTCCTTTGTTTCGTATTAAAAAGGCTCCGACTTTATCGACATTTTTTAATCGCTTGTATAAAAAGGTTCCGACTTTATCGGCCACCACTTTTGCTCTTACTAGTCCTCAAATGATGAACTCTTGTGATTGTTTTTTTCCTGTCAGATGATGTGCCTCCTGTATCAGAGACTAAGTCCAATTTCCTAAAAGCTTACAAGCGACCCATCCCCAGTATCTACAACACGGTTTTGCAGGAGCTCATTGTACAGCAGCATTTGATGAGATATAAGAGGACTTATCGTTATGATCCTGTTTTTGCTCTTGGCTTTGTCACTGTATATGATCAGCTCATGGAAGGATATCCGAGCGATCAGGATCGAGATGCCATTTTCAAAGCTTACATAGAAGCCTTGAATGAGGATCCTAAGCAATACCGGTTAGCTTGCTGCTTCCATCTTTTCCTTGGCAAATATTTCCTTCTGCTTGTTGAATTTTTTGTCAAGCTTTTGTGCCCTTTTTTGTGTTTTTTCTTCAAACAGAATTGATGCGCAAAAGATGGAGGAATGGGCACGAAGTCAGACTTCTGCTTCACTAGTTGACTTTTTCTCTAGGGAAGGAGAAGTTGAATCAGTTCTTAAGGACATTGCAGGAAGAGCTGGGAGTAAGGAGGGATTCAGTTACAGTAGGTTCTTCGCAGTTGGGCTCTTTCGTTTGCTTGAGCTTGCAAGTGCTACTGATCCCACTGTGTTGGACAAGGTGATTCTATTCGTCTTCGGTTTGCTATCTTGTCGTATATAGAAACTTCGTGCATCAATTTTTTGATGAGCTGATTGTTAACCAATATTGGGGATCTAGGGTCGCTAGTTCTTTGCATCATCTGCATAGATATCCGTAATGTTCCCTGGCAATGTGCAAATGTGACCTCTCTGTCATCTCACATTTTTCCTAGAGGTAATATTAATCGTTGGCAGTGTCTCATGAACAGCTTTGTGCATCCCTAAATATCAACAAGAAAAGCGTGGACCGGGACCTGGATGTGTATCGTAACCTGCTGTCAAAGCTTGTCCAAGCCAAGGAATTGCTTAAGGAGTATGTCGAGAGGTACTGATGCTGAATCCTATCTATCTACACTACTAGGCACTGGTCTATTTTTGAATATACGGTGCGCTTACTGCACGATGAAACTTCTATATAGAGCCTGATTTTTACTTTTGGTCACTCAGGGAGAAGAAGAAGCAAGGGGAAAGAGCCGAATCCCAGAAGACAAACGAAACTATCTCCAAGTGTCTGGGGGATACTCTATATAATCCATCTTTCTTGGTTGAATGGAAATCGTAAAAAATCAGCTGTTCCTTTATTTTTTTGTTCTTAGCAACAACTATGCCCAATATATATATAAATTTCTAAGAACATTTCAGACGAGTATATATTGTTTGCCTTTCCTTTTGGTTACATGAATTTACATAATGTTATTTTATGGGTATTATACATTGATGAGGTTAGTGTGGTGCTGTAAGCCTGTTACTAGTATATGACAACTTTGTTTAAGATTTAGGTGCTGCCTTCAGAGGAAATGCGACCAACCATGAACATTTGAATTCCTCCTCCTTGAAGCCCTACCTTTTTCATTACTGTGTTCTCCCTATAAAAAAGGTCAGATTCTGTGTTAAGGAGTTGCAACAGAGGCTCCTCAGTTAGAATATCTAACAGTTTCGCCTTTGGCGGCTTTGCACTGTCCTGCTTACCGCTGCAGTACATGCGTGTTATACAGAAGGGATAAACTGTGTTGCTATAAATCCAGATACACTATCTCGGCCATTATATTAAGGGTGAACAACCAAATTAAAAAAAAAAAAAAAAAGAAAAAAGGATGGGTACCAATCTAATCTACCAGTTGGTGCCGAGCTGGCTCCTTTATGAAAGAAAAGAATGACAATTAAAAAAATCTGAGACCAGGGGAATAATGCATAGAATCAAGAGTAAAAAATGGTAACTGTCTAACTAAGTTGAGAGATATCAACCTCATTAGGAATCTTGAAGGTATCCGCAGCACCAAATTTTCTAAATTCTTCACCTTCAGCCACTGAGTCGTCTTCATAATCATCATACTCTTCCGCACCATCCTGATGGCGGGGTGTTGAAGGGTCAAATATACTTCTGGACCGGCAATCATGAGTTGCAAGCATGTTCACTTGGCCAAGATGTGAAATCTCTACCATCACAGTTTCATCATCCATTGGCAGTGGCTGTTTCCAGGGCTCCCCATCCATCCTCATGAATGTATGATCGGTTGCACCTTTGTGAAATTCGAAGCGAATGCGATTTGCCTAGTCACAGAAGTTATCATTTGAATGAACTCAGTCATCATATTTCTATGTGCGTGTGTCTTGTCACTTCTAACTTGTACAACTCTTACCTGGGCAAGTCGTGTCCCATGTCCATTTGGAGCGAGAAGAACAAGACCATGCCAAGCATTCCTAAACCCAACAACCTCAATGAGGCCATCATCTACAAATGGAGGAGTCAAGCCTCTCTGTTATGTCACAACAAAGAAACATGCATATTATTTTACCATAAATACAGAAACTTATGTGTAGCACTCAGGCAATAACTAGAGTTTTTAAGACATACATCGCTTTGTTTCCTGGGATTTGGTGTGCCCCAAGGATTTAATCCTCCAGAAAAGCTGGGTAGATTCAGACATACAATGGACCTGATGCTACAAGAGCATAAACAAATGCGGGATTGAAGTAGTTTATATTCGAGCATGAACAGTAAATTGCAAGAGAGTAGGGCATTGCTTTGTTACATTTGAAATGTAACCAAATATAGTTAAAGGTCCCACACAGAAAAATCCCGACTATCCAACATGTACATCCTGGACGGCATCTAGTGATCCCTCAGGACCATCGACACTGGATGAATAAAATTACCTATGTGGAATATGGAGGTCGTGCCACTGGCCATTTTTAGTTGCAATCTTAACCTTCGCAAGTTGAGCTATATTCCTGCAAGGGAACCCATTGAGTTTTCCTTAACGATGTGCAAGAGAGCAAAATCATATTATAAACAGACATTAGATTACAACCAAAAGACTGAAAATGTAAGAAATGCGGACCACTTAACCGAAAATATAAAACCAGCATAAAAATGTTTCTATATTGGTTAGCGCACACAACGAGACCCAAGCAAAAAATGAACATACGCTGAAAAGAATCATGGGCACCAAAATTCCAATTACTGACACTAAAACAGTATACTAAAGACAAAAGATAAGGCAGTGGTGTTGCAGAGCATTATAATCATTCGTGTCCAAGAATCCCCCACATTAAGTACAAATAAAAATGTGAATGACTGAAACTCAGAAACAGAAAAACAGCAAAACGAAAGTACGTCTACATAATACTCACCGAGAAGCAGGGTGAAACAGAGAGGCACAAAACCATCCTTGCGTGCAACCAAGCTTTACATACGTACTCTGGCATTGTAAGAAGCCAATGCACAATATTAATTCATTGTATAGTATAGATCCCAGTGAAGGGGTATTAAAAGAGAAGGTGTGCTCCAAAAGGTCAAATTCAAAAGAACAAAGGTACCTGATTAACCAGCTGATTCTTAAATTTTTCAGGGTGCAGCTTCCTCTCAGAATGAAACGCATAAGATATCTGAGCATCCATTCCTGCATAAGCACAATAGAACTTTCAAGGAGATTTGTCTTTGAAAATTGATGATGAAAAGGATCGTTGACGGTACAAACAAAAGGATAGCACTACCACATGGGTATCAAATTGGTTTTGTTGACTAAATAATAAGATAGATACTAAGTTATAATCTCACACTGTAAGATCAAAAACTCCGTTGGGGAAACATAACAAGAGGGATGTTTTGCCTATGGCTTGTGGGAAACCCAAAGTTAGATGGAAGCAGAGGAGCAAGCAATGGGGGGAAAAGATATCTCACCGAGGCTAAAGTAATTCCAGAATCCTCCTCGAAATGTGTTGCAGCCTTCCTGAGAAAACGAAGGGCGTCTTTCATAAAAGACAGGCAAAAAAAAAGAAAGAAAGAAAGAAAAGAAAAAACAAGGACACAGCTATATAGAGATGGCAGGAAGGTGACCTTATTAAGTTCATCTGTAGGAGAAACACGGTGAAATGCATGTAGAGAATGTGGTAACTCAAGAGGTGCAACAGGATCACAAGAACCACCTTCTTTAGGAGTTTTCATCCTCATAAGTATGTGCCAACTTGAAGCAAAAAAATGTGTATCCGGCAGTTATAGTAATTCACCAAAAAGTAAAGACTAGGACAGAGAGAGATTGATAGATGTTGTTAAATTACTTGTCAATCTTCATCTCTTTTGCCTTCAACACTTGATCCAAAAAGGACTCCACTGCAGTCCTATCTGTTCCTGGGTTTTTCTTTCCCTGTAGGAAAGCAAAAGCGCAGAGAATGAAAAAACCAAAGATAGCCAGCCAAAGTGATGGAGGTGAGGGAGTGTGTGTAACCCACCCATCCAAAAGCAAAGGGAAGGTTATTCCCTGTGCCCAAAGGTACTGTGGCAATTGGAGGAGGATGCGATAGTTTAAGGTCACATACAACCCCAAGGAGCCAGCCAGCAGTGCCATCACCTCCTGCAACCTTAATATATATATATATATATATATAATAAAGATGTGACCGTTTAACTATACATTTGGTTTTATAAAAAAGTAAGAAATGGGGAAAGATTAAAAAAAAAGAAGAAGAGCAAAACTATATAATTAATTACAATGATTCTCAATTTCTCCCGAATCTGACGAGCCAAGTCATCTTCTTTGAGCCTCTCCAGGTTAAGATAGATTCTGCGGAGGACATTGTCGGGAGTCTCTTGGCCAAGATCAAAGACCTGATTGTGATTGAGAAGCGATCGGTAGGTGAGAATGAGTTCGCCACCCAACTGACCACCGCTTTTGGAGTTGATGAAGACAAGGACGGGGCTCGCAGGTGGTTGAAAGGTGCGGAGAGCCTCCTCCTCCTCCTCCTCCTCCTCCTCTGCTTCGTGCGACAGGACGTACGTAGGGATGTAGAAGTCTTTGAGAAAATCTGATAAAGTATTGTATCTATCCATTTGGATTCGCGTGGAAGAAAGAAGATCGCTGATGATTTGATCGAGTTCAAGAGAAAGGAATCGGGATCTGAGAAAGTGAACTTCTAAACTATTATAATAATAAATTTACAACTTGTCCTTCATTTATAAAAGAAAAAGAATATACTTTGTCCTTTATGAAAATAAAAGACAAATACAAGGAAAGCTCCGCACGTGCGATATGCTTAGCAGCCACGGCGCCCGCGGAGCAGTTGGCCCCCTTTATCTGACGGCCGACTCAGTCAATGAGTCATGATCCATATACACACACACCAGATTAGGTCGGAGAAAATATTCGAGTTTTAATAATATATGTTAACTAATGATGGACCTACACGTACGTGCGGAGTTATTTTTGTTGGTTTATAATTGAGTTTGGTCTTATTATTTCATATAATTAGATAACTATTGTGTGTGTAATTAAGTGAAGAGGTGTGTATTAATGGGTACACATGAAAGGGTATATACGTTATATTGTTGCGTTGGTTCGTGACTTGTTGTGAACGGTTGCGACAGTGTACGTAAGACATGTATATATAAGTGTATGTGTTGTTGTAATAAGATAACAAGTTTCACTATAATAAAAGTTCAGTTTCTGCTCTTGTCTTCTACAAGAGAAGAGACAAAAGTCTCTTACTCTGTTTTTTCTTCTTCTCTCTCAAATATTCCAACAATTTTTACAAAATTACGATTTTTTAATTAGATGTTATTTTGGTAAAAATTTGTTATATGAGTTTATTTGATAAACTATATATAGACATACAATTGTAAAATATAGATATTATATTACATAATACAATTTTAAAATTATTTAAATGAAAATGATAAATGATATTATGTGTTTATTTTTTAAACTAATTAAAACATTTCTAACTGTTTGCTTAGAAATGTTAAATCGAATTTGAGTTTGGCTTTAGTTTGAATTGTTTTATGTGTAGTTTAGAATGGAAAACCCGTCATGTCCCTTTCCGTCTCGTCCAAACCCGTCCCGTCCCACCCCGCCCTGTCCCGTCTTCTATCTGTCATAAAATTTCTGTCCCATAATCGTTTAAATCGTTTCTG
The DNA here is from genome assembly GCF_000375325.1 of Capsella rubella. NCBI lineage: Eukaryota > Viridiplantae > Streptophyta > Magnoliopsida > Brassicales > Brassicaceae > Capsella > Capsella rubella. Next base: position 15,001,503 of record NW_006238921.1, read on the forward strand.
TTAGACGGGATACCCGTATTCCTCGTTTAAATGTTTATTTTTATCAAACTAATAAAAATATAATTATCAATCTAAGTCACATGCTCCCACCATTTTCATTCACAAGGCACTATCTGTAATTGTTCGATTTTTAATTTTATTGATCTTTCAGTTTCATCTTTATTTCTCATTACTTTCTTCGATTCAAAGATTCATGTCTTAGCCTTTTTGTTTTCTAAAGATTTAGGTATTTCTATTTTTTTTTCTAATACATAGATTTATTGTAGTTTTGTTATCCGAAGTATACATTATCTTCTTGTACCCGTCATTTCATGTCTAAATATTTGAAATAAATAGGAAAGTGGAAATTAAATTTAGCAATTTAAAATACATGTCCCCGTATCGTACTCGTAGTTTTATATTTGAAAGTTGAAAGTGAATTTAACTTTATGACTGTGTCTCATAACAATTATATCTAATCATGTTTTTTTTTATGAGAAATAATTCAGATAATATTTGTTTTCGAATTATATGTTCCCGTCTCGTATCCATTCCTATAAGTTTATATTTTTTTTAAAATAAATAACACCATTTACATGTAACTAAATATAATTTTAATATATGTAAAATTTCATATAATCGTCCAAAAGTAGAGATTTATACGTCCCAAAGTTGAATTTTGTTCAATATTTTGAGATTTTTTTTTAAAAAACTATATATATATTTTGAGATTTTGAGAATTAAATATAACTACCAGTTTTTTTTTTCAACCGGTTATCCAAAAATTATATATTATATTTGTCAAGGATAGTTTAAAATTGTACGTATATGTGAGATAAGATTTGTAGATATTTATTTATTATATGATTTATCTCTTACCAATTTGACATTTTATTTGTTTTCCATTAGATTAAATCATAAATATATAATCCATTTATTATTTAAAAATTGGTAATACGTCGTTAAAATCATTTAAATGTGATATATCCACTTGTTATTTAGTTTTAATCTGAATAGAATTTCTAAATGTTTATAATCTCAAAATGTAGTTTATGATTTGATAAAACAATTATTTAATATTTGATAATAGTAATGATATGTAAATTGTCAATGGATGAAGATTTATTTTGTTAAGATTGTGTGAAATTAATAAAAAAAAGAAGTTTAGAATAATCATTAACTAACTGCTTGACCAAATAAAAAATCATTAACTAATTGAATTAATGATAAATTTTGTAGATATTTTTTGTGCTATAATTGCTAGATTGCTTTTTGAATATGAATATTTTTTATGTGAAAATAAGAAATTTATGTGATCTAAAATGTTTATTTGCATGATTTTAGCAAACAAATATTTAATTATTGATTTATTTAAATTTTATTTATATTTTAAAATTATATATTTTTTTTAAAATTTTGATGATATGATCAGTTATGTATATATACTATGTAGAATTTGATTAGTTTATTATTTCATAAGCTATAATCTTTGTTTTTTAGATATATGATGATTTTTTTATTAGATTTTATTCTATATAAATTATTAGTTTCGAAATTATATTAAAATATTAAATTAATATTAGATATGTTTATGTATATTCAAAGGGAGAATTTCAAAAATACCCATTTTCATATACCTCTTTTTAAAAATACCCTTTTTTCAAACTTTATCCAAAAACCCACTAAAAATGTTGAAATTTATTCAAATATGTGTGTAACCTTATAAATATATACACAAATTACTTTTATATGTGTATAAAACTTTATATACCTTTCATAAATAGCATAAAAATAAATTATAAAAACCTTATAAAAACCGTATAAACCCTTTTAAAAACCTTTTAAAAACCTTATAAAACTTATAAAAACGATTTAAAACTATTTAAAACATTTTAAAATATTTGTATCGAATCTCCCAATAGTAGTTATTATATAGAAGTACCTTATAAACTATATAAAACTTTATAATTTTTTATATTTTAAAAGGGGTATTTTTGAAAATGGATTGAAAAATGGAGTATTTTTAGAAAGGGGTACACCAAAAGGGGTATTTCTCAAAAATTCTCATATTTTGAAAATAGATATGTTTACATATATTTAATTTTGAATTTAACTGTCCACTTTTTATGGTAAAAGATTATTATGATTTCCATAAATATAGATAGTTGTTTTTTTTTTTTTTTTTGCTGTTATTAATTCTGTTTGGCAATTGGAATATATTTCATGAAATTTTTTTTTAAAATTGGGGGTGTTTGGCTTCAAGTTGTCCTTCCCAATTAATAGTATATATTTTTAAATGATATTCTATATATTTCATTTGTCCATCTTTATTAACATTTCTAAACTATATTTTAGATACAAATATTTATCTTAAGTATTTTCGTAGAATGCTATTACTAACTCATGTATCCAAAAACATTTACACTAGTTTTTATCTACTATCCATATAACTGACCATATTTAATATATTTTAGCATTAAATATATAAACCTAGATATATCCATATAATTTTCTACAATTTATAATATAGTTATTTAAAAGATTTTGAAAAGATTTTAAATTATTATTTCCTATCATCTTTGTTTAATTTTATTTTTTTTTATAATTTTTTTGATTCATCATAAAAGTCAAACATCTTTCCTACATATTTTTGTAATTTGATTTTTTTAAGAGTGGGCATATATTAGCCAGTTAATGGAAGTAATGTATGTTCAACATCCCATATTGGTTAAAATATTTAGACAATAATTCAACGTCCTATTAGTAAGATCATAATGAATCTAAATCTCATAACCTTAGATAGTATTTTCATGTTTTGAAAATAAATTAAAATTTGGATAAATTTTAAAAAAAGTTTTGGTTGAAAGTTTAAGAAAGTTTACTTCTTTCATAAAGTAGGAGAAATTTCATTCTAGTGAACTCTTTCAATTTTTTTTTACTTCTTGCTTCCCACTTTCATATAAGACATACTATCGTTCGACGATCAGAATGTTTTTTGTTTTATATAACATCTCTTGTTTTTTTCCAAATTTGTGCGCTCATGTTTTGTTTGATGATAGCATTCTTGAAAAATGGTAAATTAGCGATGAATTTACTAATCCCAATTAGTTCTTTGCTGATATTTTAGTTTTTAGTGTCTTGCTAATGTAACAATGTTTGATTCTCCTAAATCTTAGTTTTTAGATTTTTGTTATTATTTGTTGCTCCATATTTTGTTTATTATTGTAATCAAATCGTGGAATAAAATATTTTTTGCATCTTTTTTTTGTGTGTATTGTGATGTTTTAGAGCACCCATTATTACTATGTTTTTTCTCCAAACCTCTCAAAAATCATTAAATTTCAAAAGTTTATTTTCGTAAGCGTTTTTAATTACAAATTTTGGTGAAATATATATTGTGGCGGATTATATATATATATATACATATTTATTTTAAACACTTTTCCTAGCTTTAATCTCTCAAAATGAGTAATGATTTGTGTTTGAATTCTAGTTTATTTGTTTAAATTTTTATAACTATTCAGTAATTATTTAATATTTTATTATTATTTCTCGTAATGATTATATTAAATTTTATTATATTTTCATAAATATTTGTTTCATATTGATTTGTCAACACCTGTTTCAATGAAAATGCTGATGTTTCAATATAATTCTACGCCGGGGAATATTTTATAATTCTATTAATTTATTTCTATTTTATTATGTATTTATTTAATTTTTTTTTATTTTGTTTATAAACCATTATCGATAACTTTTTTTGAAAGACTTATTATATCTTAAAACAACATAAACGTTTATAAGAAAGTTTCTTGGGTAAATAATTGATTGTTCAAACATAATCTTGTCATTTTAAAGGGTTGTTCTCACATAATTGATCGTTTATAAGAAAGTTTAAAGGGTTTACAAAGGTTTCCAAAGGCAATGTAGATGCAAGGTTTTTGTCTGATGTGGCTATCTAATACAGGACGTGATTCAGGATGTTGATATTTTATGTGTGTGCTAGGGTTCTAGAAGACTTAAGAAGACAAGATTAGAGCATGATTGGAGGATGAATGAAAAGGAAAATTAACTATTCTAAGCTTGGGCGAATTGGAGTTTGACAAGGAAAAGGAAAAGAGCAAAAAGGAAAAAGGTTTTTTTTCTCATGGGATTTGGAAAAGTTCTCTTATGTGATTTGGGAATCATGTTTGCTATATATAGAGGTGTTAGGCATGTCCTAGAGAAGGAAGAGAGCTGAAGCATAAAGAATAATCTTTGAGAGCTTTGTGGTTTTGTGTGCGGCTTAGTTTCGCGGTTTGGTGCTTGTGTGATCAAGTTTTTTTGTTCGTCAGTGTGACGTGTGTGTGAAGTCTGCTCCAGAGACTTGGAGTATTGAAGTCTAGGCTCAGGGGGAGTTTAGCCCAAGGTTAGGTTATCTTGGTTAAATCTAGACTCAGGGGGAGTTTAGTTAAGGATAGAGATTTATCCTTAAGGTTTCATGTTATAGTTCAGAGCGGTAGTTCAAGAGGTGTGTGCTTGATTTACGCGTTTCCAAATTTGTTGTATTTGCTTTCTTGTTCGAGTGAAATCGAAATCTGGACTTGGTCCCGAGGAGTAGGAAAAACCAAACCTCGTTAACAAACTTTGTATCTCATTTATTTTCTGCACTATATTATTGCCTCATCCGCATTGACAATTGGTATTAGAGCGGGTTCTCGATAGAGATTCAGTCTTATTTTGAGTAGATCAAAAGTGAGGATAGTAGTTCAGGACGTAAGCCAGAGCTGAGATTTGTGTGATGGAATCATATAAAGAAGGAACGTCTATGACAAGACCCCCTTTGCTTGATTCAGCAAATTATGGATATTGGAAGGTTCGTATGCAAGCGTTTATTAGTAACCTCGATGAAGACTGCTGGAATTCGATTGAACTAGGTTGGGAGTCTTCTACAATCACATATGATAAAGGTGTTGAAATTCTTAAGCCAAGAGATAAGTGGACTGCTTCAGAAAAGAGGTTATCATGTTGCAATTCTAAGGCCAAGACTGCGATTTACAATGCTATTGATTCAAGCTACTTCAAGTTAATTTCTCAATGTGCATCAGCTCAGAAAGCATGGAAGTCATTGGAGAATATGTTTGAGGGCACTACTAGTGTTAAGAGAACAAAGCTAGATATGTTAGCATCACAGTTTGAGAATTTAAGGATGGAAGTGAAGGAATTAGTATTGATCAAGATCTTATTGAGTATATCAAGATAGAATAGACCATTATAAAGTACCTTATAATGGTCTATTCTATCATGTTGGTCTATAAAGTACCTTATAAAGTACCTTATAAAGTATCTTATAAAGTACCTTATAAAGTATTTTATAAAGTACCTTATAAAGTACCTTATATTGGTCTATTCTATACATACGGGGGATGTTCAAATAGATTAGCATTATTTATATTGTTAGCTTCCCTTGTAAGCTTATCTCTTATCCCACTTATTTATATGTGTGGTTGTAAACCTAATGAAGTAAGAAGTGGAATTCTCTCTCTTTTCTATTCTTGGTTACTATTCATCTTCTCTCCCAATATCTTTCTCATTCTTGTTACTCAAATCTAGCATCTCTCTCTTGTTATTCCGCTTAATCTTACATGGTATCAGAGCATGTTTTCCGATTCTATGCTCCTTAAACATCTCTATTCTACCTAATCTTTCTATACTCTTCTCATTCTCTTCAATCTTTTCTCTAGATCTAGATCTAGATCTACGTTTTCTTCCACATCTAGATCTACTTTCTCTTATAAGATCTTCAAGTTCTCACCATGGAGAACCCAAAACCGATTATCAATTCGGTCGTTCTTAAGGGTGTAAACTATCTTTTGTGGAAAAGAACCACAAGAACTGCTCTTTGTGGCCGAGGGCTTTGGAGTCACGTTGAGGTCAACCATGCCACTCAAGAAGTTACAAAGAAAGATGAAAAGGAGACCGAGGGAGAAGAAGACAAGGCAGCCAAGCTTGAGAAGGAAGCCAAATGGTTCCAAGAAGATCAAACCGTGCTAGCCATCCTTCAAAACTCCCTTGAACCCTCCATACTTGAAGCGTACTCTTATTGTGAAACCGCAAAGGAACTTTGGGACACGCTTAAGAATGTCTATGGGAATGTGTCCAACTTGACCCGTGTGTTTGAGGTCAAGAAGGCTATCAACAACCTAAGTCAAGAAGACTTGGAATTTACAAAGCACTTTGGAAAGTATCGGTCTTTGTGGGCTGAACTCAAGATGCTCCGTCCAAGTACCGTGGATCCGTCCATCCTCAATGAGAGAAAGGAACAAGACAAGGTCTTTGGTCTCCTTCTTACCCTTAATCCAGCTTACAACTACCTCATCAAACACTTACTTAGAGCCGATAAGCTTCCCTCTCTTGATGATGTGTGTGCTCAAGTGCAAAAGGAGCA
>NW_006238921.1:15008008-15026276 GCF_000375325.1 Capsella rubella
GGGGAGCTCATCATGGCCAACAAAGGAACATACAAGCAAGAAGACAAGAAGGTGGTGGTTTGTGACCATTGCAAGAAAAGAGGTCACATAAAAGACAAATGTTGGATCCTCCATCCCCATCTCAAGCCGGCTAAGTTCAAGGCGAATATCTCGCAAGAAGCAAGGCAAGAAGGCGGTTCCGGATCGAGCAAACAAGGAGAGGAAGTGGCCATGGCTGCATCTCATGGTGATGTTGTGAGAAAATCCGACTTGGAAGCTATCATACGATCCATTGCCTCACTTAAGGAATCCGGTATCTCTCTCTTTGCTTCTAAACCTAGTAGTAAACTTTTCATTGACTCGGGTGCTTCTCACCATATGATTAGTAACCCGAGCCTTATAGACAACATACAACCGGCCTTAGGGAATGTAAAGATAGCTAATGGAGATAAGATATCGGTAAAAGGAATAGGGGAATTGAGACTATTTGATAAGAATTCTAAAGCCTTCTATATGCCTACCTTTACCTCTAATCTTTTATCGGTTAAAAGGGTTACTAATGATCTCAATTGCTATACTATATTTGGTCCTAAAGAGGTTTATTTTCAGGATATTAAGACCGGGAAAAGACTTGGAGAAGGAAATGCCAAAGGAGATCTTTATGTTCTTGAGAAAACCTTACCAAGTTCTTCTACTTTGTTTAATGCTTGTCTTGCTTTAAGTTCTAATGCCGTGTGGCATGCTAGATTAGGCCATCCTCACTCTCGTGCTCTTGAATTGATGTTGCCTAATGTTTCATTTGATAGTTCTAGTTGTGAGTCTTGTATACTTGGTAAACATTGCAAGTCTATTTTCCCTAAATCTAAGACCATTTATGAAAATTGCTTTGATTTAGTGCATTCGGATGTTTGGACTTCACCATGCATATCTAGAGACAACAATAAGTACTTTGTGACCTTTATTGATGAAAAATCAAAGTATACTTGGATCACATTGTTACCCTCTAAAGATCGTGTGTATGAAGCTTTTACAAACTTTCAAAATTATGTTACTAATCATTTCAATGCTAAAATTAAGGTACTTAGATCGGATAATGTAGGAGACCTTCACCGAGGTATTGACGGCGATTCTCAAATATCATAGAACAGAATGTGATACGATGAGATAGAATGCGGACTCGAACCGCTGACATCCGCCATAGGGTAAACCACCGAATATACAAGCCACAGGTTTAAAGAACACCTATTCAAGCATGACATCATTCAACAAACAAGTTGCCCTTACACCCCTCAACAAAATGGAGTTGCGGAAAGAAAGAATCGACACCTTATGGAGGTTGCAAGATCGATGATGTTTCATACTAACTCCACCAAGAGATTTTGGGGTGATGCGGTGATGACGGCTTGCTATCTTATCAATAGAACTCCTACAAAAGTTCTACAAGATAGATCACCATTTGAGGTACTTAACAAAGTTAAGCCTTCTTTAGAACACTTACGTGTATTTGGGTGTGTTTGTTTTGTTTTAGTGCCCGGTGAACAACGAACTAAGCTAGACGCAAAGAGCACAAGGTGTATGTTCATTGGATACTCAACCACTCAAAAGAGCTATAAGTGTTATGATCCGGTCAATAGCCGTGTGTATGTGTCTCGAGATGTGAAATTCTTAGAGGATCAAGGTTACTATGACAAGAAAGATTGGAATAGCTTGGAAGATCTATCCCACATTCACATGGACCGTGCCTCAAGTCTAAAATTTCGTCTTGATCATCTTGGGAATACCTCTCCAAAGACACCAAATCATGACAAACCTGCCGGTTTAGGAACCACCGGCCATTCGCAACCCGGCGGCCATCCGCAGCTTGTACCGGAGGATGCTTTGACCATCCCGGTGGGTTCTCTACCAAGTCCGGATACTCATTCTCTCAACCAAGAGCCTCATCTGGACCCTATCCATGGTAATGAAAGTGATGTGCAATCGGAAACACCAACAATGCATGAAGAAGAGGAGGAAGAGGAAGATGTGGAAGAACATCTACCTCCTCCACAACCTCTTAGAATAAGTACAAGACTCCAAGAGAAAAGAGTCTTCTACAACAATCAAGCCGTGGCTCATCCAATACAAGCCGTTTTTTCGCTTGCCCTCTTGCCTACCGACCATCAAGCATTTCTTGGAAAGAATGACGCACATACCATTCCTCAATCTTATGAAGAAGCCAAAGAAGATGATTGTTGGATTCAAGCCATAGAGGATGAAACCGGAGCCATGATCCGCAACCATACATGGGACGAGGAAGCTCTTCCCCCGGGAAAGAAGGCCGTAAGCTCTAAATGGGTCTTTACAATTAAGTATTTAAGTAATGGTGAGGTGGAAAGGTACAAGGCTCGACTTGTTGCACGTGGTTTTACTCAAACATATGGGGATGACTACACGGATACATTTGCCCCAGTGGCCAAGCTTCACACGGTTCGGGTTGTTCTCTCTCTAGCCACCAACTTATCTTGGGATTTGTGGCAAATGGATGTTAAAAATGCCTTCCTCCAAGGAGAACTTGAAGAAGAAGTGTATATGACTCCACCTCCCGGCCTTGAATCACTTGTCACCCCGGGCAACGTTTTACGTTTGAGGAAAGCAATCTATGGTCTCAAACAATCCCCGAGGGCTTGGTACCACAAGCTAAGCTCCACTCTCAAAGATCATGGGTTTAAGCGATCCGAGGCCGACCACACTCTCTTTACTCTTCAAAGTGATCAAGGTATTGTTGTTGTTCTCGTGTATGTGGATGATATCATCATCTCCGGGAACAACAAGGAAGGTATTCAAGACACTAAACTCTTCCTTAAGTCTATATTTGATATAAAAGATCTTGGTGAACTCAAGTACTTTCTTGGAATTGAGGTATGTCGCTCTCCGGAGGGCTTTTTTATTTCTCAAAGAAAGTATGCTCTTGATCTTTTGAATGAGACAGGGAAACTTGGATCCAAACCGGCCTTGACACCACTTGAAGAAGGCTATACGGTCAAGCGAAAGGGGGAGATGAAGAAGGGCAAGAAGAATGTTCCTTCAGATCCTCTCGATGAGCCGTATGAAGACCCGAAGCAATATCGACGCCTTGTAGGTAAGTTAATCTACTTAACTCTCACACGGCCTGACCTTTGTTTTGCCGTGAATCAGGCCAGCCAATACATGAAGAATCCCACCAAGTATCATTGGAATATGGTGGAGAGGATCTTGAGATATGTCAAAGGCTGCCCCGGTCAAGGTCTTTGGATGGGAAAGAATGCAAATACCGAGATGGTAGGATATTGTGATGCGGATTATGCCAGGGATACTATCACAAGGAGATCAACAACCGGCTATTGCACGTTCGTTGGTGGAAATTTGGTCACATGGAAGTCTAAGAAACAAAAGGTAGTTTCATGTTCTAGTGCGGAAGCGTAGTATAGCGCCATGAAGAAGCTTACAAATGAACTCACTTGGCTAAAAGCCCTCCTCAAAGACCTTGGCATTGAAACACCGAGATCTATCACCATGCATTGCGACAACCAAGCCGCCTTTCACATAGCCACAGACTCGGTATTCCATGAGAGAACCAAGAACATTGAAGTGGATTGCCACAAGGTCCGAGAAAAGATTGAAGAAGGTGTAACACTCCCATGTTACACTAGAAGTGAAGATCAATTGGCGGATATCTTCACCAAGGCCACATGACCTAAGGTTTGCAATCATATTTATAGCAAACTTGGACTTGTGGACCTTTCACGCCCTTGATCAACTTCTCTAATCTGTGGACATCACACTCTTTTTCCCTTAGTATAGTTTTGTCCCATGAGGTTTTCTATACTAAGGTTTTTAATGAGGTGATGCTTCACGGGTTCCAAGCTTAGCCATTTCATTAAGCTAAGCTTGAGGGGGAGTATTGATCAAGATCTTATTGAGTATATCAAGATAGAATAGACCATTATAAAGTACCTTATATTGGTCTATTCTATCATGTTGGTCTATAAAGTACCTTATAAAGTACCTTATAAAGTATCTTATAAAGTACCTTATAAAGTACGTTATATTGGTCTATTCTATACATACGGGGGATGTTCAAATAGATTAGCATTATTTATATTGTTAGCTTCCCTTGTAAGCTTATCTCTTATCCCACTTATTTATATGTGTGATTGTAAACCTAATGAAGTAAGAAGAGTAATTCTCTCTCTTTTCTATTCTTGGTTACTATTCATCTTCTCTCCCAATCTCTTTCTCATTCTTGTTGCTCAAATCTAGCATCTCTCTCTTGTTATTCCGCTTAATCTTACAATTAGTGGCTGAATTTAGTGCTAAGCTATGTGACATATCTAATGAGTCTTTTGCTCTTGGTAAGGTTTATAAAGACAAGAAGCTGGTGTAAATTGAAGAGATCATTGCCTGGAAAATTTGAGTCAATGATTTGTGCAGTTGAAGAAGCTCATAACTTAGATGAGATGGCTTTTGATGAGTTTGTTGGGATACTTAAAGCTTTTGAGTTAAGCAAAGTTCATAAAGCTGAAGGAATTAAGAAGGAGGAAGATGAAACCGTGAAGAAGAAAGTTGACATTGGAGTTGCTCTTAAGGCTTTATCATCTGAAGATTCAATGGCTATGTTATCAAGAGAATTTGCTAAATATCTGAAGCGTATGGGAAAAGAGATGAAGAATAGAAGAGATGAAGATGTGAGAGGTTCATCAAAGAATATTCAATGTTTTGAATGCAAAGGGTATGGACATGTTCGTTTTGATTGTGCCAATCTACATAAGCATAATAAGAAGCTGTGAATGTTGCTAGTGATGATTATGAAACTGATTCAGAAGATGAAGAAGAACTGCTGAACTTAGTGGCGTTTACAACTTTCGAAGATAGTTCTGAATTAGAGTCTGCAACTGCGTCAGAATCTGCAGGAAAACCTGCAACTACGTCTGAATCAGCAGCAAAACCTGCAACTGCATCTGAATCTGCAAATATAGCAAAGTCTGAAACAGAGAGTGATAGTGATGTAGAGAGTTTTTATGATGAAGAACTTGCTATGAATTATGAGATGTTGTATGAACAATGGCTTAAAGTAGTTGAGGAGAATTCAATTTTGACTAAGGAGAAGCTCAAGTTGGAAGCTAAAGTTGTTGAAGCAGAGAAATATGCATCAGAAAAAGAAGAAGAAGCATCACAAGCTAAAGTACAACTTGGAGAAACTCAAAAGAATTTGAGGATGCTTAATAATGGCACAAAGCAGTTGGATGAGATTCTGAATGTTGGCAAAATGGATAGATATGGCCTTGGTTTTAAAGGAAAACGTTCAAAATCAGATTCAATGTTTGTTTATGGTAGAAAAGTCACGTCTACATCAGGAACTGAGACAAAAACTGCAGCTGTGAGAAAAATTGCAATTGAGATAGAGTATGCATCAGAGACAGTAGTTGTTCAGGAAGATTGGAACAAATTCTAACTTGGAAAGTGAACCTCAAAGAATGTTTCGTCCCACTTGTTATCATTGTGGTGTCGTTGGGCATATTAGGCCAAGGTGTTTCAGATTGATGAGGGAGAGGAATCAAATGAAGAAGGCTTATAATGTGAGTTTTCATGTTCCAACATGCTTTCATTGTGGAGTTAGAGAGCATATTAAGAGGAACTGTTTCAGTTTCATTCAAGAGTCCAACTATCAAGGGATACAGTGTAAGAAGATTTGGGTCAGGAAAGATGAGTTATATGGTGATGGTGCACTAGGTTATCAACCTCGTTTTGGAAAGCGGGGAGTATTTTCCAATTAGTTTTTGACCATGTTGTGACTCAAGTTGGGGGAGAATGGTGATGTTCTTGGTGATGTTATTTTGAAGTGAGAATTGTTGAGTTCACAACCATAGTCAAAAAGGGGGAGAATGTAGATGCAAAATTTTTGTCTGATGCAGTGGCTGTCTAATACAGGACGTGATTCAGGATGTTGATGTTTTATGTGTGTGCTAGGGTTCTAGAAGACTTAAAAAGATAAGATTATAGCATAATTGGAAGATGAATGAAGGAAAATTAACTATTCTAAGCTTGGGAGAATTGGAGTTTGACAAGGAAAAGGAAAAGAGCAAAAAGGAAAAAGATTGTTCCTCATGGGATTTGGAAAAGTTCTCTTATGTGATTTGGGAATCATGTTTGCTATATATAGAGGTGTTAGGCACGTCCTACAGAAGGAAGAGAGCTGAAGCATAAAGAATAATCTTTGAGAGCTTTCTGGTTTTGTGTGCGGCTTAGTTTCGCGGTTTGGTGCTTGTGTGATCAAGTTTCTTTGTTCGTCGGTGTGACATGTGTGTGAAGTCTGCTCCAGAGACTTGGAGTATTGAATTCTAGGCTCAGGGGGAGTTTAGCCCAAGGTTAGGTTATCTTGGTTAACTCTAGACTCTGGGGGAGTTTAGTTAAGGATAGAGATTTATCCTTAAGGTTTCATGTTATAGTTTAGAGCGGTAGTTCAAGGGGTGTGTGCTTGATTTACGCGTTTGCAAATTGGTTGTATTTGCTTTCTTGTTCTAGTGAAATTGAAATCTCGACTTGGTCCCCGAGAGTAGGAAAAACCGAACCTCGTTAACAAATTTTGTGTCTCATTTATTTTCTGCACTATATTATTGCCTCATCCGCACTGACAAGCAATACAAGGACTTTAAAATTGTTTTGTAAGGATTTACAAGGGTTTTTAAAGGATTTTAGAAGTTTGTAAAAGTTTTTATCAAATGATTTACCACAGTTCTAAGGGGTTTAAGGGGATTTACAAGTGTCAGTTCTAGGAGAAGTTCGCTTTTTCCTCTTTTCTCTCTCCTATACGAAGAAAACCATTTTTCTCCAGTTCTAGATCTGCTTGCTCTTGGTTGTTGAATCCGGTGGTTGGTGTGCCTTTGATGCCACCACCAGATTCAGTGTAGTGTTTATAGTTGTCTTTTCCTTTGCGACGTAGTGAGAGACTCAACGAATATCTTCAATCGAGCGACCGAGTTTAGAGCTCTGATTTGTGGATGGAGTTTTTCAGATCCGAGAACGGCGTTTGGTTTTAGCCAGCTCTGAATCCGGTCTCAACAAAGCTAAGTGTTCAGGATGCTTGCGAGAAGGATTCAAAGTGTTCACAAGATCTGAAATGTGGATTTTTGTTGGTACATGTTTTCGGTTTGTTTCTCTTCATCTGCTCTCGGATCCATACTCTTTGGTCTCTAATTGGTTTTTTGTCCGTTTTGGATATGTTAGTTGTAGGTTCAGATTTGGTGTTTGTCTTCTTAAGTTTTAGCAATTGTATTGTTGGGTCGTTTGCTTCCCTCGTTTGGGCAAAGTTTTCCACCTCAACTATTTAAGTCGTTTAGTTAGGGGTTGAGCTTTAGCTTATGTTATGGAGTTGTATTTCTATAGAATTAGCCTTGTTTGGTTGATTGTGGCGTTGAAAGGTCTAAGTGGGTCTTGTTTATCTGATGGTTCATCCGGGAGACCCTTGACAAAGCACTCATAGAGAAAGATGCATCTTCTGCGGAGAAAGCCAAGTTCCATTCTCTTGTTTTGGCTATTTGTGTTGAAGCCAGTCCTCAAATTTGTTATGCGGGAAGTCCTTATCGTATTTCGAGAGCTTTGATAGTCTCGAGACAAGATGTTTTTGGTTTAAGCAATGTATTCGAAAAATCATTTCTTCATCTTGTTGTAGGTTATGGAAAGATCATTGTGTCTCTTTATAAATGTTATAAAATGATTTACAAAGGTTTTGAAAGTTTTACTAAAGTTTTGAAAGGTTTTGGATGACTTTTAAAATATTTACAAGGGTTTTTGAATAATTTGTTAAGGTGGATCCAAAGATTCTGTGGTTTAACGGAGAAGAAGGTTGAAGCTGGTTTTACGGTGAAGAAGGTTGAAGCGCCTATGAAGCCTGTAGTTACGGAGAAGCAAGAGGTGAAAAGATCTGTGGAAAAACGTTCTCCTGAAACAACAAATGAAAGAGAAGAAAGAGAAGAAGAAACCTAACTTCCAACGTGTTTGGAGTGAGGACGATGAGGTTGCTCTTTTACAAGGGCTTATTGACTACAAAACCGACACTGGAGTAAGTCCTTTTGATGATACCAAATAGGGTTCATCTTCTTCTGAAAAATCAGATTAGTTTTGAATTTAGTAAAAGTTAGTTAAAGGAAAAGATCAAAAATTTTAAGGAAAAATTTGAGAACAGCCTTGGTAAACCCCCCCAAAAAACCTCATGATCGCAAGGTTTTTGATTTATCTAAGCTTGTTGATCGGCTCAAATTTGCCCTGAGCTACTCTCTCAATTAAGAGATCACTGTAGTACTTAGGGATTAAATCCACAGAAACTTAAAGATTACACAATAAATATTCGGTATTAAATTAAGCTAAGGTTTTAATATTAAAAACAGCAAATCTATACTATATAAAAGTTGAGGCTATAAGCTTTTGAGAGCGTCCACATAGGATTTTAAACGTCCCATCGGGATTAGACATCTCAATATTTAACATTTTTTAAATTACGATAATTTCTTTATTAAGTTTTTCATGTAAAAAAGGAAAATAATAAGATTATGGACATAAAAGATATATTATAAAATATGGAGATATTTCTAAATTTAATATTTCCTTTTCATAATAAATCAATGATGTAAAAATAATCAAAATGCAAAATTTTAACTTTTGTTAAATTTAAAAACGAAAATACTGAGTTTTGTATATTAAATTACCTAATAATTTATTGTGAATATTGTGTTTGAGTATATTTCTATTTTAAAAGGTAAAATCGAGTTTGATAATTATACTGCTTAGCCCTAACAGTTCAACTATAAATACAGAGTCTCGACCTCTAAATTAGTATTTGGTTCCAATAGTTCGTAGTTCTGACTTTTTTAAAAAATTCTCTTCTTTTTTTTTGGTGTAGTTCATATTTTGATAATATGATTTTTTTTTATATTTGTGTTTTTTCGAATAGTTTATATTATTCGGGTTGCTTATCACCCATCTATGAGTTTGTAATTCTATTCGAGGTTATAATTGTGTTTTAATGATGTATTATTTTTGCCGTGTTTTGATTGTTTATTATAATTCTAACTTTTTAATGGTTGATGTAAGGAGTATTATCTATATTGGGATATTCGATAGGGAAAGTTTTTTTAATGAAGAAATTGGAGATGATGCTAGGAAGATATATTTATTTGTTTGTTTGTTTGTTTATTATTTATTGATATCTTGGTTAGTTAGTTTGTCTTCTGTTTATGAATTTTGGTATTGGTATTCTTAAAACATAAAACTAAGTTATGTTAGAAAGGCATCTAACTTTGAGTTTAGGAGTTTAGATGGACGACGTTGTTTCGAGTAGTTAATTCATTAATCGTCAATCATAAAAATAAATGATATAAAACTAATCGAAATATATAATTGAAATTTTATTAATTTTAAAACGTAAATACTTCATTTTTTTGTTAATTTTTATGTTAAAATATTTCAAAATTTATTGTGAATATTGTGTTTGAGTAAAATTTCCTATTTTTAAAAAATAAAACTAAGTTGGATAATTATGCAGTTAGCCCTAACAATTCAACAATTAATATAGAGTCTCGACCTCTACATTTGTATATGGTTCCATTAGTTTCGTATTCTGATTTTTTTTGTAGTTGGTGTAGCTCATATTTTTGATAATATGATTTTCTATGTATCTCGCGTTTTTTGAATTGTTTGTATTATTTGATTTGCTTATCATTTGTTTATGTTTTTTTATTCCTTTTGAGATTATATTTGTGTTTTTAATAGCGTTGTATTAATTTTCTGTGTCTTAATCCTTTAGTGCAATTCTAACTTTTTTCTTTTTTATGGTTTATGTAATAGGAGTATTGTCTATATTAGGATCTCTGATCGGGAAATTCTTAAAATATGGTAACTGGAGATGATGTTAGGCCGATGATGCTAAGGTAAAAACCACAATCCGATATCTTTATTTGTTTTTATTATTTATTGATATCTTGGTTAGTTACTTTGTTTGTTATTTTTATGAAATTTGGTATGAGTATTTTTGAAACATAAAACTAAGTTATGGTAGAAAAGCATAAAATTTTAGATGGACGATATTTTTTTGCGTAGTTAATTTATCAATCGTCAATCATAAATAGTTTTCACAAAATTATATCGAATATACCCACGCTACTTCAAAACCTAGTCTATACTATATAAAAGTTGATGATATAAGCTTTTGAGAGCGTCCACATAGGATTTTAAACGACCAATCGAGATTAGACATCTCACTGATTAACATTTTTTCTATCTCATTAATTAACATTTTTAAATACAATATTTTATATACAAAAATATTAATAAAAAGGAAAAAGAATTTACTGAAAACAGAAATATTTATTAATGAAAATAATATATGGAATATATGAAACTTACAATCTAAGTATATAATATTTAATATAAATGTTAGCCCTCGATTAACTATATTTTGTACGCCAAATAAAGGTAAATTTGTGAATATTAGTTGTGATAATGGCGAGTTGTGTCTTTTTAAAATATAAATTTTCTTATTTTGTGTGTTACTGAAAATCATAAAAAAACATTCCCTAAATCATACACATCTTAAGTTCTTATAAATACTTTCTATTAGATAAAAGATATGCATAAAGCGTTGTTAGAGCAAGAAGCTGCATACAAGACGTTGACCCGAGAGCACAAATAGATCAACGGTTTGTTTGGAAAAGGAATAATCAAGAAGGTAAAAGATGATTACAATTAAGCCTGAGAGATGTTGGAAGAGTACAATACTGAGGAGAAAGAAAAGATAATGCAAGAGACTGGTAAAGATGTTGCGTCGAGGGAATCCACGATTTTAATTCTGGAAGAAACTGTAAAGACTTTACGTAATGAAGTAGAAAAAAAAAGAGAGGAGATAGAGAGCTTGATGGATAAATAACCAAACAAGTGTTATAGAGAAAGAA
Organism: Capsella rubella; assembly: GCF_000375325.1. Taxonomy (NCBI): domain Eukaryota; kingdom Viridiplantae; phylum Streptophyta; class Magnoliopsida; order Brassicales; family Brassicaceae; genus Capsella; species Capsella rubella. The sequence continues at coordinate 15,018,949 of NW_006238921.1, forward strand.
GGAGAGTTTAAGAGAAGATAAGCTAAGAATTTAGAAGAACAAGCAGCGACAGACCTATGTATAAATTAGGGGGGTCAATTGACCCAGGTAATATCTTAAAATATTTTGTTTTGCATGTAAAATATGAAAGTTCCAGCAGGAAAGTTGGCTTTCTACAGTATATTGACACCCCTAAACCCAAGTTCAATACTCCTATGTTACGTTAGTGCCTTTTGTTTTTTTTTTTTAATATTTAACTGCTAAAAAAACTTTATTGACCCGGGTAAATTTTTCTCCTCGGTCCGCCACTGGGAACAAGTATTGCTTAAGGAGAATATTACAATGACATATGAAACATACTGAGGTATGATCAAAGAGATCGGAGAGAGTGAATTCAAAACTAAATAGATTATAATTCCTGTATGAAATACTTAATGAAAAGCACAAAAGGTATATGGAGACGGTGGCTAATGTGATAAAGATGAAGAAGGAGAAAGAAGAGGTGGAGAAGAAGCTTGAAGGTCATGTAAGGTAGAGGAAATAGTGACGATGAGAAGTTGAAAGAGACATTGTTGGGATTAGGATGAGAAGTTGAATGAGACATTGTTGGGATTAGGATAAGAGAAAAGAGGAGCGATAAGACAGTTGTGTGTATGGATCAAACAACATATATAGAGGCCATTGTGAGTATCTTGAAGAGGTTTTGTCCAAAATGGTTATGGCAATAGGACAAAGACGACCGCTACTAGCAATACAACTAACTGGTTTTCTTTTCAGTATCTAGATACAATTTTTATTTATTTTTATAAAAAAATATAACGATACATAAATATAAATGAAAGAATATGTCTTAAACAAATAAAAAATAAGACATTATAGTAATTTTGCATGTAATATGGTACTATATACTTTCTTGAAAAAAATCGATATAAATATACCCGCGCGTGCGCGGTTTAATAACCTAGTGAAAATAAAGATTGAGTTTTAAAACAATATGAGAAAACGCTAGGCTCGGGGATATTCTCAGGAAATTCAGAATTGCAAATAAATAATTGTCAGGATTTCTAAAGCACCGTTCTTGAACTCAAATCACAAAATTATAATCAATCAACTTTCAAATTTTTTCTCCAAACCTCTCGAAAATCATTAAATTTTGAAAGTTTATTTTCGTAAGCGTTTTTAATTACAAATTTTCGGTGAAATATATATTGTGGCAAATTATATATATACATATTGATTTTAAACACTTTTCCTAGCTTTAATCTCTCCAAATGAGTAATGATTTATTTTTGATTTCTAATTTGTTTGTTTAAATTTTTATAACTATTCAGTAATTATTTAATATTTTATTAATATTTCTCATAATGATCATATTAAATTTTATTATATTTTCATAAATATTTGTTTTATGTTTTTATATTTTTAATTGATTGTCAACACCTTTTTCAATGAAAATGCTGATGTTTTAATATAATTCTACGCCGGGGAATATTTTATAATTCAATTAATTTATTTCTCTTTATTATGTATTTATTTTAAAAAAAAATTTATTTTTTATTTTGTTTAGAAACCATTATCGATAACTTTTTTCGAAAGACTTATTATATCTTAAAACAACATAAACGTTTATAAGAAAGTTTGATGGGTAAATAATTGATTGTTCTCACATAATTGATTATTTATAAGAAAGTTTAAAGGGTTTACAAAGGTTTTCAAAGGCAATACAAGGACTTTAAAATGGTTTCAAGAATTTACAAGGGTTTTTAAAGGGTTTTAAAAGTTTGCAAATTTTTTTATTAAATGATTTACCACAGTTCTAAGGGGTTAAAGGGATTTACAAGTGTCAGTTCTAGGAGAAGTTCGCTTTTTCCTCTTTTCTCTCTCCTAGACGAAGAAAACCATTTTTCTCCAGTTCTAGATCCCCTTGCTCTTTGTCGTTGAATCCGGTGGTTGGTGTGCCTGTGATGCCACCACCAGATTCAGTTTAGTATTTATAGTTGTCTCTTCCTTTGTGGCATAGTGAGAGACTCAACGGATATCTTCAATCGAGTGAACGAGTTTAGAGCTCCGATTTGTGGATGGAGTTTTTCAGATCCGAGAACGGCGTTTGGTTTTAGTCGGCTCTGAATCCGGTCTCAACGAAGCTAAGTGTTCAGGATGCTTGCGAGAAGGATCCAAAGTGTTCACCAGATCTAAAATGTGGATTTTTGTTGGTACCGGTTTTCTGTTTGTTTCTCTTCATCTGCTCTCGGTTCCATGCTCTTTGGTCTCTAATTGATTTTTTCTCCGTTTTGGATCTGTTAGTTGTAGGTTCTGATCTGGTGTTTGCTAGATCCAATCGTTTGCAATTGTCTTCTTAAGTTTTAACAATTGTATTGTTGGGTCGTTTGCTTCCCTCGTTTGGGCAAAGTTTCTCACCTCAACTAGTTAAGTCGTTTAGTTAGGGGTTGAGCTTTAGCTTTTGTTATGGAGTTGTATTTCTATAGAATTAGCCTTGTTTGGTTGATTGTGGCGTTGAAAGGTCTAAGTGGGTCTTGTTTATCTTACGGTTCATCCGGGAGACCCTTGACAAAGCACTCATAGAGAAAGATGCATCTTCTGCGAAGAAAGCCAAGTTACATTCTCTTGTTTTGGCCATTTGTGTTGAAGCCCATTCTCAAATTTGTTATTACTAAAGTCCTTATGGTATTTTGAGAGCTTTGATAGTCTCGAGACAAGATGTTTTTGGTTTAAGCAATGTATTCGAAAAATCATTTCCTCATCTTGTTGTAGGTTATGGAAAGATCATTGTGTTTCTTTATAATTGTGATAAAACTAGGTAGTAACCCGTGCCACGGCACGGGCGATTCTGTTAAATACATCTCAATGTTTATAGTGAAGATTTATACGATTTACATAACTCGGTAGAGTAAAGGATAAATGGTCTAGATAAATGTGATTGGAATACTAAGAATGGCCCTAAAACACAGCAAATATTTATCTAACTCGGTCGGTTGGTCATAAAATCTCCGACAGTTTTGTTCCGCGGATTGTATTGCTCGTGATGTATAACTAAGAGACTGGTAATTTATATTAAGGTTCGGTGATCCTATGAATCTTATAGTTATGCATCAGGCCGAATAATTGTTACTCCTGAAATTAATTAGCCGAAACATTCCTAAATTTATTAGGTTTCAGTTGATTTAGATAATGATATATTTGAACTTTATAAATGACACAATTATATAAAAAAGTTTTTAAACGAAATTCAAACAAACGTAGTTAATTTTAAAAATAGTCCACATCACAAAAATAAAGTTTTACAAAACATGGGATAAAACAAAAGAAATATCAATACTACTACATCTGAAGTAGTATTAATCAGAATCCTGATCGCTAGGTAGTCGCCAAGTATACTCAGCCAGTCCTTCAGGTCCCCTACATTTCCAGAAAAGGTAATTAGTAAAGAATGGATTCTCTATTAGGTTTGTTTCAATGAGACTATAAAAATATAAGTAATGTATCTAACATATAAGTTTTTATACTACTCCTATTAACATAAACATAAACAAACTTACAGTAGATGGCCTAGATTCATTTCGTCATACTCTTGGTCCAAAAACATTCTAGAAGATCCATACTGAGACATAATACACGGATTACCTATTGAATAAAGAGAACGATGATGTGAAGATTTAATTATTCAGTTATTACTATTGCATACATTTCATATAAAATTTGTGAATGAAGTTTACTTACCTTCAAATTCAGTAATTCTCCAGAAACGAAGAACACACATTATCGGTCTATCCACAGGGTGTTCGAACACAATATCTGTCGACTCGTTCAAGATTTTTCTAGCAAGTTTACCTACTGCCACACAAAGGATATCTTTTCTCCTGTAAAATTTTGTAAATATTAGGTGACACATAAATAAAAATTAATCGTTGTATAGATATGATGAAAAAATTTAAAAATTTAATCGAGTATACGTTTCATCTGTCAAGGTAAATGTGACAACACTCTCAGCATTTGCATAACCATATTCTCCATCAACGAAATTAATTTCACGCATGTCAGAAACTTCTTTCAAAACACCGCTTGCATCTGAATTGAGATAGTTAACACATAATTAAACGGCAATCCAATTATAATGGAATATTATTTTAGCGAAAACAGTATTTTATATCATAAAAACTATCAAACTACATACCAACACAGTATTTGCGGTCCTCTTCATGTGCAAAGTCAATTTTTATCGCAGTGGTGAAATTGAAAAATTCACTATCAATGTACGAAGTCACTTCATGCATAGTTGTGCCATGCACCATTGTTATTGTGAGATGATTGTGTGAGTTTCTAATTGGTAAGCAATTTTCAATTACCTGGAAGTTAGTCAATTGGTACCATGAACCCTCACGAATTCGATTATGGAAAGGAGATGCGTATCTGATGTAGGGTATTGTAGCATCAATCTTACAACCCTGAAATAAACATGACAGCTAAAGAAAGATTTAAGGAGGATGAATATACTAAAACAAAGCAATAATTTTGCGGGAAAGAGAATTAACAACTTTGGTCTGACCTTGATATGACTGTTCGAACAAGTCTCGGAGCACGTAATGGAGGAAGCCGTTGACAAGGAGCAGCACGAAGACGACGAGGAGAAACACAAAGAAGAGGAGCAACAAGTCGCCGAGGAGCAACTCGAAGCGGAGGAACCACTAATCATCCCGGAAGGTCCTCTAACACGCTCAAGGCTTAAGGAGCTCAACCCATCAACCAATGGAAGACTTAGGGAGCTAGACAAGAAGCAAGAAGACGTGGCTCAAGTCCCTCAATAATCATCCCGGCTAAAATGGTTCGGTAAAGGGTTAAGTGTTGCTTATGCACTCTTTTACCCTTGTCAAGTTTTGTCCCAATGGGTTTTCTTGACAAGGTTTTTAATGAGGCCTAAGTAACACTTTCAAGGCCATTTACCAAGCCCAATTCGTGGGTCCAAGGCCCATCACTTTGCCTTGGCCCATTTTCTATATTTTCTCTTCATTCTTGCATTTAATGTTTTGTTATTTCCAAGACTTGGTGCATGGACTTGCATGAGTGTATTTCCAAGACACTTGTGTATTTCCAAGGCACTTTTCTCTCTTTCCCCTCTACTATATAATCCCCCTATATCTCTCATTTGTAACTCATCTAATCTTTTATCAAAAACTCTTTATAAGTTAGATCACTCTCTCTTGTTCTTTCTTTGGTGTGTAATATCCATAGGCAAGTCCAAGTTCGGTAAATCAAAGGCTTTTCTGCAACCTTTGTGCGACCATTCGCTCCACATCCTTTGGTCTAAGAGATCCCCCGATCCCTTAGGTGCAAAGCTTATCATTCCCTCAACTTCAAGAGTGTCTATTCTAGGAGAAACGTATTAGACCTTCTCATAAACCAAAATCATCTCCTTCCTCTTTCCGTTCGAATCAGGTCTAGGCTTCCATATTGATAGAACTTTAACAATCACACTCCAATTAGTTTGATTGGTAGTAAGATCAGAGAAGAAGTTTGTGGTTGCCATGACTTGTTTATCGAAGATTGTGTACTGAATAGGCGTTCTTGTGTTTTGAGATTTTTGTAGATGCCCTTTATTTCTATGATAATATTAGATTTACTGTCTTGTAGTTATTTTGTGAATTAAATAAATGGATAAAGATGTGTTTTTTAATATTATATAAGTTAACTATTTTTATCTTTCGAAATTACCAGGCGACAAAAACTGTCATTGAAGCTTTTTTTTATATTAATCTGGAATATGTTATATGCATAGTACTATTATCTTGTTTTTAAAATTGAGTGAAATGATGCAAAGGGATGAGATTTTCTTTTTAACTGTGTGGACATATCATTATCATTTTTCAATGTATACAATATTTGATGAGGACATAGGACCGGACTTCGACGAGTGCTCGACGGACGGCCACGACCCGGTAACGAGTGACCCGACACCAACAATCCCGACGGTCATAGCTGGACCAATGACCCGTTCACGGACGAGAAAGCTAAGAGAAACATTCAATGAAGGAGTTGAGGCCCTGATCAACGCAACCGGCCAAACGGATATTCTATCGGCCGACCCTCGACCTCCGGACGCGAGTGGAAGTCTCAACAAGTTCATCGACCCAACGATGGAGAACAGACCAACCGAGGTAAGTTTCATCGACCAAGTCCATATTTTAGGACTAACGATCGAGCCGGTTTTGCAGGAAACCCCCTAGAAGCACGAGTCGATCGAGCATCGTCACCCGGCATCGACGACCCGAACGCCCGAACGATCGACCCGGACGACCCTCCACCAAACATCAAGGGATTCGAGATTCATCAACAAAGTGCTGATTTTAAAAGCTTTGATCGAGAGCGTTTGGAGAAACAACCCGCAGAACATGAAGAAGCTCGACAAGTACCACCCCCGGACGCCGGAAAGCTTGTACGGAGCGAAGTCTCGAACCAAGTTGATCCAAACAGCTTGGGCTTCGATAATCACTCGATAAGTGATGTTTCTGGAGACAACGATCGAAGCCGAAATGCCCACGACCGAGACGGATTGGGAGATGATCGAGAGGAGCAATACTACCGTCGTAACGGCACGTCCGAAGCCCGTAACACCGAGAATGGAGGACAAGGCCGTATAGGCTCGTACGAAGTTAAAAACTGTCTAGAAAACAAGAACCACGGTGAAGAAGAAGAAGGAGAACCAGAGACAACTATGTGGCCTCTCATTTCGTCGAATAAGGTAAGTTCGGTTTTCATTGTTTCCATTTTCTCTTAAGTGTTTTGCAGGACCTATCAACCGAACAATTTGCGTTTTATTTCATAGAGTCTAAGTCCTAGAGAGTCGAACCTAAGCCTCCGACTTGTGGAGAGGGTTCACTTGTGCGCATGACACAAGTTTCCTTTTTGGTTGTTTTCTTTATTTTATTTGTAACCGTTCATTTATTTGAGATTGAATCTCGACCCTCGAAGGTCATGGCTGAAGGACTATTAATAAAGTCCCATTCGCAGCCTTGTAGTCACGTTTTTTTTTAACCTAGATCAATAAAGTTGCATTTTCTTCTCTTGCGCCGTTTGCGAGTTGAGAGTTCTTACGCGAGTATTCTTGAGTGGTTTCCCCTTGAATCAACCCGTGTGAGCTTGTTACTTAGGTGATCGAACCCCCTTGCTTCCCCTAAGCTTTCTTGTTCCATTGAGTTTCGTCTTGTTTGCGGTTATATCGAGAGAGAGCGAAGGCCAACTCGATCAACCCTAGTTCGTGCGTACGTGTGTCCCTTGGAGCGTATATCATCTGGTATCAGAGCCGAAAGGTTCTACCCCCTAGGTTGTATCCCTCC
>NW_006238921.1:15026495-15026802 GCF_000375325.1 Capsella rubella
GTTTTCAGTTTTCTCTTGTTCGATTCCGTTTATTACCCGTTCGTTGATACTTGCTGTTTTTGTCACTTCTTTTGCAACCGCAGATGGAGAACAACACCGAAGCTCCCTTGGACCCTATTGCAGCCACATTAGCTGCTATCCAAGCCACTCTCCAAACGTTTGGAGACCGCATGACCCGTCTCGAGCAACCTCGGGTCATCAACCCCATCCGGAACCAACAACCTCCTCCGCGAGCACCGAATGAAGGCGTGTACGAACAGGGAGAACCCCATGTCGGACCCCAAAGGAGAGACCCGGTTCATAGAGG
>NW_006238921.1:15026979-15027973 GCF_000375325.1 Capsella rubella
CACCCACAATGCTTTGGCTTGGTGGGATAGAGACGTAGTCGAACGAAGAAGGCACCATTTTGACCAAATACGAACATGGAACGAGATGAAGTTCTGTCTAAGAAAGAGGTATGTGCCTACTTATTTCCATAGGGACTTACAAAAACGTTTTCGTAAGTTGGTGCAGGGAAATAAGACGGTCGAAGAATACTATGAGGAATTTGAGCAGCTTATCAACCGGTTGGAGACCGAAGAATCGGAGGAGACTCTCATGGCTCAGTTCATAGAAGGACTTCAAGACCGAATCTCTCGCAAGGTGGAAAGGCAACCCTATCATGACTTGCAAGAAGTGGTACATTTAGCTATTCAAGCCGAGCAACATATTAGACGAAAGGTGGCAACCGTTAGCCGAGTTAAAGTCAATCCGTGGACTCCGGGAACTTCTAAGCCACCGGACAAAGGCAAAGCGATCGAGGTGGACTCGCGGTTTAAGAAGAATACGGTGGAAAACCCCAAGGCTCCAATCCGACCGGAAGCAAGTAAAGCCGTTTCTACTAACCGTTCTCGAGATATAATTTGTTTTAAATGTCAGGGACGCGGACATATGGCGAGAGAATGCCCTAACCAGCGAGTCATGATCATAACCACCAACGGTTACGAGTCCCAAGATGAACCGGAGGAAGATACTAGCGACCCGGACGATGGAATTGAATACCCGGACGTAGGTGAACTTTTGGTCATTCGTCGGGCGCTCAACATGACGGTTAACCCGGAAGAAACCGTACAACGGGAAAACATATTCCATACAAGATGCACCGTGAGCAACAAGGTATGTAGTCTCATTATCGACGGTGGTTCTTGTACTAACGTGGCTAGCAAGTTATTGGTCGACAAGTTAGGTCTACCCACGAGAAAGCATCCGCGACCGTATAAGTTAAGGTGGCTTAATGACACCGTGGAGCTCAAGATCGCTGAACAAGCCACGGTGAACTTTAGTATAGGCAAGTATCACGAC
>NW_006238921.1:15028116-15028552 GCF_000375325.1 Capsella rubella
ACTCACACCCTCCGAGGTACATGATTTACAACGTAAGATGAGCAAGGATGCCCCGGTAAGTAAGGCTAGTCTCTTTGTATCTTCTAACACGGTTGGTAAGGTTTTAAACTCCAAACACACCGTGCTACTTATGATCTTCAAAGAAAGTATGTTTTCAGGACTAGAGTGTCTAGACTTGCCCGCCGAAGTGAGTACCATGCTTAAGCAATTTGAAGATGTATTTCCCGAAGAAATTCCATCCGGCTTACCTCCGATCCGTGGAATCGAACACCAAATTGATCTCGTCCCCGGATCCGCCTTACCAAACCGGCCCGCATATAAGAAGAACCCCACGGAAGCTAAGGAGTTAGAATCACAAGTTCAAGACCTCATGTCGAAGGGTTACATCCGTGAGAGTCTTAGCCCTTGTGCCGTGCCCGTGTTGTTAGTACCTAAG
>NW_006238921.1:15028657-15028963 GCF_000375325.1 Capsella rubella
GATGGAGCCACTATCTTTTCGAAGATAGACTTGAAGAGTGGATATCACCAAGTTCGCATGAAAGAAGGAGACGAATGGAAGACCGCGTTTAAAACCAAGCAAGGCCTCTACGAGTGGCTAGTCATGCCGTTCGGCCTTACCAACGCCCCTAGTACATTCATGCGACTCATGAATCATGTCTTAAGGGCCTACATTTGTAAGTTTGTAGTCGTTTATTTCGATGACATTCTTATTTATAGCCGGAACTTATCCGAACACTTATCACACCTTGAGCAAGTTCTTGAGACTCTCCGCAAGGAAGAACTC
>NW_006238921.1:15029340-15029989 GCF_000375325.1 Capsella rubella
GCGGTTCTTACCCAAGGAGGACGCCCTATAGCTTACTTTAGCGAGAAGTTAAGCGGAGCTACACTCAATTACCCGACGTATGATAAGGAGCTTTATGCATTGGTCCGATCGTTGGAAGTTTGGCAACATTACTTGTTAGCCAAGGAATTTGTGATCCATACCGACCATGAGACGTTGAAGCACCTTCGAGGCCAAACTACGCTAAAGAGAAGGCATGCTCGGTGGCTAGAGTTCGTAGAGACTTTTCCGTACATCATCAAATACAAGAAAGGAAAAGAAAACATTGTAGCCGATGCACTTTCGCGTCGACACGCTCTCATCACCACCATGGACGCTAAAGTTTTAGGGTTTGAACACGTGAAGATTGCTTATCTAGAAGATACCGACTTTGGATCCATCTTCAAGGAGTGTGACAAGGCAGCTTTCGGACCCTACTACAAGCATGACGGCTACTTATTCCGAGATAAGCGACTATGCATACCCCAAGGATCGATGCGGGAGCTTATCACCCGAGAAGCACATAGTGGAGGACTCATGGGCCATTTTGGAGTAGACAAAACCATGGCTATACTTGCGGAACATTTCTTCTGGCCACATATGAGGAAAGACGTCGAACGATTTTGCGCAAAATGCATCACTTGCCTCCGCG
>NW_006238921.1:15030104-15032076 GCF_000375325.1 Capsella rubella
CTCCATCTTCGTGGTAGTCGATCGATTCTCAAAAATGGCGCATTTTATACCATGTGACAAGACCAATGATGCAACTCAAACCGCCGATCTATTCTTTAAAGAAGTAGTGCGCATACACGGAGTGCCTCGAACCATTGTCTCCGACCGAGACACCAAGTTCATGAGCCATTTTTGGAGGACGTTATGGCGAAAACTCGGAACCAAACTCCTTTTCTCCACCACTTGCCATCCCCAAACGGACGGCCAAACCGAGGTTGTAAACCGTACTCTATCAACTTTACTTAGAGTAACGGTCGGTAAGAACCCTAGAAACTGGTTGGAATGTTTACCGTACATTGAATTTGCTTATAACCGAGCTACTCATTCCGCTTCTAAGTTTTGTCCTTTTGAAGTTGTTTACGGTTTTAAACCATTAACCCCGCTGGATCTAGCACCACTACCCCCGGGATCACGAATCGATCAAGACGGTAAACGCAAGGCGGAATTGGTTCAAAAGCTACATCAAACCGTTAAGGAGAACTTGGAGAAAAAGACGGAAAAATACAAGCAACGGATGGACAAGAACCGCAAAGAAGTCATCTTTGAACCCGGCGATTGGGTTTGGTTACACTTGAGAACCGAGAGGTTTCCAACGAAGAGAAGTTCCAAACTATCCCCTCGCGGCGACGGACCTTTCAAGATAGTCGAACGAATCAACAACAACGCTTACCGGCTAGAACTCCCAGGTGAGTATAACGGGTCTAAAAGTTTCAACGTCACTGACTTATCTCCTTTTGATATAGGACGACCAGTTCTGAGGCCAGAACATTTTCAAGAGGGAGGGGATGATGAGGACATAGGACCGGACATCGACGAGTGCTCGACGGACGGCCACGACCCGGTAACGAGTGACCCGACACCAACAATCCCGGCGGTCATAGCTGGACCAATGACCCGTTCACGGACGAGGAAGCTAAGAGAAACATTCAATGAAGGAGTTGAGGCCCTGATCAACGCAACCGGCCAAACGGATATTCTATCGGCCGACCCTCGACCTCCGGACGCGAGTGGAAGCCTCAACAAGTTCCAACGACCCAACGATGGAGAACAGACCAACCGAGGTAAGTTTCATCGACCAAGTCCATATTTTAGGACTAACGATCGAGCCGGTTTTGCAGGAAACCCCCTAGAAGCACGAGTCGATCGAGCATCGTCACCCGGCATCGACGACACGAACGCCCGAACGATCGACCCGGACGACCCACCACCAAACATCAAGGGATTCGAGATTCATCAACAAAGTGCTGATTTTAAAAGCTTTGATCGAGAGCGTTTGGAGAAACAACCCGCAGAACATGAAGAAGCTCGACAAGTACCACCCCCGGACGCCGGAAAGCTTGTACGGAGCGAAGTCTCGAACCAAGTTGATCCAAACAGCTTGGGCTTCGATAATCACTCGATAAGTGATGTTTCTGGAGACAACGATCGAAGCCGAAATGCCCACGACCGAGACGGATTGGGAGATGATCGAGAGGAGCAATACTACCGTCGTAACTGCACGTCCGAAGCCCGTAACACCGAGAATGGAGGACAAGGCCGTATAGGCTCGTACGAAGTTAAAAACTGTCTAGAAAACAAAAACCAAGGTGAAGAAGAAGAAGGAGAACCAGAGACAACTACGTGGCCTCTCATTTCGTCGAATAAGGTAAGTTCGGTTTTCATTGTTTCCATTTTCTCTTAAGTGTTTTGCAGGACCTATCAACCGAACAATTTGCGTTTTATGTCATAGAGTCTAAGTCCTAGAGAGTCGAACCTAAGCCTCCGACTTGTGGAGAGGGTTCACTTGTGCGAATGACACAAGTTTCCTTTTTGGTTGTTTTCTTTATTTTATTTGTAACCGTTCATTTATTTGAGATTGAATCTCGACCCTCGAAGGTCATGGCTGAAGGACTATTAATAAAGTCCCATTCGCAGCCTTGTAGTCACGTTTTTA
>NW_006238921.1:15032176-15032430 GCF_000375325.1 Capsella rubella
CAATAAAGTTGCATTTTCTTCTCTTGCGCCGTTTGCGAGTTGAGAGTTCTTACGCGAGTATTCTTGAGTGGTTTCCCCTTGAATCAACCCGTGTGAGCTTGTTACTTAGTTGATCGAACCCCCTTGCTTCCCCTAAGCTTCCTTGTTCCATTGAGTTCGTCTTGTTTGCGGTTATATCGAGAGAGAGCGAAGGCCAACTCGATCGACCCTAGTTCGTGCGTACGTGTGTCCCTTGGAGCGTATATCATCTGGTA
>NW_006238921.1:15032640-15032890 GCF_000375325.1 Capsella rubella
GTGTGAGTTAATCGTTAGTTAAGTTCAAAAAAAAAAAAAAGAAATTGTCAGTTTTCAGTTTGCTCTTGTTCGAATTCCGTTTATTACCCGTTCGTTGATACTTGCTGTTTTTGTCACTTCTTTTGCATCCGCAGATGGAGAACAACGCCGAAGCTCCCTTGGACCCTATTGCAGCCACATTAGCTGCTATCCAAGCCACTCTCCAAACGTTTGGAGACCGCATGACCCGTCTCGAGCAACCTCGGGTCAT
>NW_006238921.1:15033045-15033343 GCF_000375325.1 Capsella rubella
TTACGGCGCCTACCTTTGCCGGACGAGTCGACCCCGATGCCTACCTTGATTGGGAGAAGCGGATGGAAAACATCTTCTCTTGTTACAACTACAACGACCAGAAGCGAGTGACGTTTGCTGCGGCCCAATTCACCCACAATGCTTTGGCTTGGTGGGAGAGAGACGTAGCCGAACGAAGAAGGCACCATTTTGACCAAATACGAACATGGAACGAGATGAAGTTCTGTCTAAGAAAGAGGTATGTGCCTACTTATTTCCATAGGGACTTACAAAAACGTTTTCGTAAGTTGGTGCAGGG
>NW_006238921.1:15033506-15034480 GCF_000375325.1 Capsella rubella
GTACATTTAGCTATTCAAGCCGAGCAACATATTAGACGAAAGGTGGCAACCGTTAGCCGAGTTAAAGTCAATCCGTGGACTCCGGGAACTTCTAAGCCACCGGACAAAGGCAAAGCGATCGAGGTGGACTCGCGGTTTAAGAAGAATACGGTGGAAAACCCCAAGGCTCCAATCCGACCGGAAGCAAGTAAAGCCGTTTCTACTAACCGTTCCCGAGATATAATTTGTTTTAAATGTCAGGGACGCGGACATATGGCGAGAGAATGCCCTAACCAGCGAGTCATGATCATAACCACCAACGGTTACGAGTCCCAAGATGAACCGGAGGAAGATACTAGCGACCCGGACGACGGAATTGAATACCCGGACGTAGGTGAACTTTTGGTCATTCGTCGGGCGCTCAACATGACGGTTAACCCGGAAGAAACCGTACAACGGGAAAACATATTCCATACAAGATGCACCGTGAGCAACAAGGTATGTAGTCTCATTATCGACGGTGGTTCTTGTACTAACGTGGCTAGCAAGTTATTGGTCGACAAGTTAGGTCTACCCACGAGAAAGCATCCGCGACCGTATAAGTTAAGGTGGCTTAATGACACCGTGGAGCTCAAGATCGCTGAACAAGCCACGGTGAACTTTAGTATAGGCAAGTATCACGACGAGGTCTTATGTGATGTTGTGCCTATGCAAGCCGGGCATCTCCTACTCGGAAGACCTTGGCAATACGACCATGAAACCTTGCATAACGGGCGTACCAACTACTACACGTTCATGCATAACAAGCGGAAGGTTACTCTAGCCCCACTCACACCCTCCGAGGTACATGATTTACAACGTAAGATGAGCAAGGATGCCCCGGTAAGTAAGGCTAGTCTCTTTGTATCTTCTAACACGGTTGGTAAGGTTTTAAACTCCAAACACACCGTGCTACTTATGATCTTCAAAGAAAGTATGTTTTCAGGACTAGAGTG
>NW_006238921.1:15034588-15035073 GCF_000375325.1 Capsella rubella
TGATCTCGTCCCCGGATCCGCCTTACCAAACCGGCCCGCATATAAGATGAACCCCACGGAAGCTAAGGAGTTAGAATCACAAGTTCAAGACCTCATGTCGAAGGGTTACATCCGTGAGAGTCTTAGCCCTTGTGCCGTGCCCGTGTTGTTAGTACCTAAGAAAGACGGGACGTGGAGAATGTGCGTGGACTGCCGAGCTATCAACAACATTACCATCAAGTACCGACACCCCATTCCTCGCCTCGACGACATGTTAGATGAACTTGATGGAGCCACTATCTTTTCGAAGATAGACTTGAAGAGTGGATATCACCAAGTTCGCATGAAAGAAGGAGACGAATGGAAGACCGCGTTTAAAACCAAGCAAGGCCTCTACGAGTGGCTAGTCATGCCGTTCGGCCTTACCAACGCCCCTAGTACATTCATGCGACTCATGAATCATGTCTTAAGGGCCTACATTTGTAAGTTTGTAGTCGTTTATTTCG
>NW_006238921.1:15035481-15035809 GCF_000375325.1 Capsella rubella
CTAACTTTGACAAAACTTTTGAGGTTGAATGTGATGCTTCAGGATTAGGTATTGGAGCGGTTCTTACCCAAGGAGGACGCCCTATAGCTTACTTTAGCGAGAAGTTAAGCGGAGCTACACTCAATTACCCGACGTATGATAAGGAGCTCTATGCATTGGTCCGATCGTTGGAAGTTTGGCAACATTACTTGTTAGCCAAGGAATTTGTGATCCATACCGACCATGAGACGTTGAAGCACCTTCGAGGCCAAACTACGCTAAAGAGAAGGCATGCTCGGTGGCTAGAGTTCGTAGAGACTTTTCCGTACATCATCAAATACAAGAAAGG
>NW_006238921.1:15035909-15036487 GCF_000375325.1 Capsella rubella
AAGCACATAGTGGAGGACTCATGGGCCATTTTGGAGTAGACAAGACCATGGCTATACTTGCGGAACATTTCTTCTGGCCACATATGAGGAAAGACGTCGAACGATTTTGCGCAAAATGCATCACTTGCCTCCGCGCTAAATCCAGGTCACACCCCCATGGTTTATATATGCCTTTACCTATTCCTAATGCTCCATGGGAGGATATTTCTATGGATTTTGTTTTAGGTTTGCCAAAGATTCAACATAAAGACTCCATCTTCGTGGTAGTCGATCGATTCTCAAAAATGGCGCATTTTATACCATGTGACAAGACCAATGATGCAACTCAAACCGCCGATCTATTCTTTAAAGAAGTAGTGCGCATACACGGAGTGCCTCGAACCATTGTCTCCGACCGAGACACCAAGTTCATGAGCCATTTTTGGAGGACGTTATGGCGAAAACTCGGAACCAAACTCCTTTTCTCCACCACTTGCCATCCCCAGACGGACGGCCAAACCGAGGTTGTAAACCGTACTCTATCAACTTTACTTAGGGTAACGGTCGGTAAGAACCCTAGAAACTGGTTGGAATGTTTA
>NW_006238921.1:15036587-15037172 GCF_000375325.1 Capsella rubella
TTGCTTATAACCGAGCTACTCATTCCGCTTCTAAGTTTTGTCCTTTTGAAGTTGTTTACGGCTTTAAACCATTAACCCCGCTGGATTTAGCACCACTACCCCCGGGATCACGAACCGATCAAGACGGTAAATGCAAGGCGGAATTGGTTCAAAAGCTACATCAAACCGTTAAGGAGAACTTGGAGAAAAAGACGGAAAAATACAAGCAACGGATGGACAAGAACCGCAAAGAAGTCATCTTTGAACCCGGCGATTGGGTTTGGTTACACTTGAGAACCGAGAGGTTTCCAACGAAGAGAAGTTCCAAACTATCCCCTCGCGGCGACGGACCTTTCAAGATAGTCGAACGAATCAACAACAACGCTTACCGGCTAGAACTCCCAGGTGAGTATAACGGGTCTAAAAGTTTCAATGTCACTGACTTATCTCCTTTTGATATAGGACGACCAGTTCTGAGGCCAGAACATTTTCAAGAGGGAGGGGATGATGAGGACATAGGACCGGACATCGACGAGTGCTCGACGGACGGCCACGACCCGGTAACGAGTGACCCGACACCAACAATCCCGACGGTCATAGCTGGAC
>NW_006238921.1:15037272-15037627 GCF_000375325.1 Capsella rubella
CGGATATTCTATCGGCCGACCCTCGACCTCCGGACGCGAGTGGAAGCTTCAACAAGTTCCATCGACCCAACGATGGAGAACAGACCAACCGAGGTAAGTTTCATCGACCAAGTCCATATTTTAGGACTAACGATCGAGCCGGTTTTGCAGGAAACCCCCTAGAAGCACGAGTCGATCGAGCATCGTCACCCGGCATCGACGACACGAACGCCCGAACGATCGACCCGGACGATCCACCACCAAACATCAAGGGATTCGAGATTCATCAACAAAGTGCTGATTTTAAAAGCTTTGATCGAGAGCGTTTGGAGAAACAACCCGCAGAACATGAAGAAGCTCGACAAGTACCACTCCC
>NW_006238921.1:15037727-15038155 GCF_000375325.1 Capsella rubella
CTCGAACCAAGTTGATCCAAACAGCTTGGGCTTCGATAATCACTCGATAAGTGATGTTTCTGGAGACAACGATCGAAGCCGAAATGCCCACGACCGAGACGGATTGGGAGATGATCGAGAGGAGCAATACTACCGTCGTAACGGCACGTCCGAAGCCCGTAACACCGAGAATGGAGGACAAGGCCGTATAGGCTCGTACGAAGTTAAAAACTGCCTAGAAAACAAGAACCAAGGTGAAGAAGAAGAAGGAGAACCAGAGACAACTACGTGGCCTCTCATTTCGTCGAATAAGGTAAGTTCGGTTTTCATTGTTTCCATTTTCTCTTAAGTGTTTTGCAGGACCTATCAACCGAACAATTTGCGTTTTATTTCATAGAGTCTAAGTCCTAGAGAGTCGAACCTAAGCCTCCGACTTGTGGAGAGGGTTC
>NW_006238921.1:15038271-15039461 GCF_000375325.1 Capsella rubella
AAAGTCCCATTCGCAGCCTTGTAGTCACGTTTTTTAACCTAGATCAATAAAGTTGCATTTTCTTCTCTTGCGCCGTTTGCGAGTTGAGAATTCTTACGCGAGTGTTCTTGAGTGGTTTCCCCTTGAATCAACCCGTGTGAGCTTGTTACTTAGTTGATCGAACCCCCTTGCTTCCCCTAAGCTTCCTTGTTCCATTGAGTTCGTCTTGTTTGCGGTTATATCGAGAGAGAGCGAAGGCCAACTCGATCGACCCTAGTTCGTGCGTACGTGTGTCCCTTGGAGCGTATATCATCTGGTATCAGAGCCGAAAGGTTCTACACCCTAGGTTGTATCCCTCCTTTACTTTCGTTTTAGTTTTTGTTTCGTTCATCTTAAGTCAAAAAAAATAAAAAAAAGTAATAGTATCTCGTAGTTGCACTTGTTTCGATTGTTAAGTTGTTAGTTTCGATTTGCATCACCTATATTTAAAAAAAAAAAAAAAAAAAAATTAGTTAGTAGTAATCTTGTAGTTGTGTGAGTTAATCGTTAGTTAAGTTCAAAAAAAAAGAAAAGAAAAGAAATTGTCAGTTTTCAGTTTTCTCTTGTTCGATTCCGTTTATTACCCGTTCGTTGATACTTGCTGTTTTTGTCACTTCTTTTGCAACCGCAGATGGAGAACAACACCGAAGCTCCCTTGGACCCTATTGCAGCCGCATTAGCTGCTATCCAAGCCACTCTCCAAACGTTTGGAGACCGCGTGTCCCGTCTCGAACAACCACGGGTCATCAACCCCATCCGGAACCAACAACCTCCTCCGCGAGCACCGAATGAAGGCGTGTACGAACAGGGAGAACCCCATGTCGGACCCCAAAGGAGAGACCCGGTTCATAGAGGACGGGAGAGAGACGAAAATCCACCCCACCAAATGGTCGACCCGAAGCTTACGGCGCCTACCTTTGCCGGACGAGTCGACCCCGATGCATACCTTGATTGGGAGAAGCGGATGGAAAACATCTTCTCTTGTTACAACTACAACGACCAGAAGCGAGTGACGTTTGCTGCGGCCCAATTCACCCACAATGCTTTGGCTTGGTGGGATAGAGACGTAGCCGAACGAAGAAGGCACCATTTTGACCAAATACGAACATGGAACGAGATGAAGTTCTGTCTAAGAAAGAGGTATGTGCCTACTTATTTCCATAGGGACTTAC
>NW_006238921.1:15039757-15040190 GCF_000375325.1 Capsella rubella
AAAGGCAAAGCGATCGAGGTGGACTCGCGGTTTAAGAAGAATACGGTGGAAAACTCCAAGGCTCCAATCCGACCGGAAGCAAGTAAAGCCGTTTCTACTAACCGTTCCCGAGATATAATTTGTTTTAAATGTCAGGGACGCGGACATATGGCGAGAGAATGCCCTAACCAGCGAGTCATGATCATAACCACCAACGGTTACGAGTCCCAAGATGAACCGGAGGAAGATACTAGCGACCCGGACGACGGAATTGAATACCCGGACGTAGGTGAACTTTTGGTCATTCGTCGGGCGCTCAACATGACGGTTAACCCGGAAGAAACCGTACAACGGGAAAACATATTCCATACAAGATGCACCGTGAGCAACAAGGTATGTAGTCTCATTATCGACGGTGGTTCTTGTACTAACGTGGCTAGCAAGTTATTGGTCG